>NC_134572.1:78646120-78808620 GCF_050947875.1 Dermacentor variabilis
GCGGAATTTACTTGTTAGACATACCTCTGTGTGAAATGTAAAAATTTCTAAATTTTAACTTAGTCACCAAAATACGTCCAACGATTACGATACTCCCTAATGCAAAATTTGAGCGCAGCTGTGTACGTGTGTTCATTTCGCGATATATTGAGGCAAATAATTCGAGACCGAAATCCCCACACCGACTGGCAGTGGCCAGTGACGTCAGCGCCTTCACAGAGGGAGGGGCTGTATGGCAACGCTGGCATGATGTGTGCCATCGGAGCCACTACATGTGGAATACGACGATGACGAACGCGCTAGCAGTGGCACGAGAGCGTTCGCGCGGTTACGCCAAGGGACGCCGACGCTCAATTTAGGAACGGGCGCCAAAGAGCTGTCTGTGCTCTACAAGAGAGGTACCTACCACTGGCGATTGAATACTGTACACATTAGTTTAAGTAAAACGGGCGTATGGTACAAGCTACAGCATAAGTGCGCAAGTGTTTTTGAGGCGCAAAACTAGTAGAGGCACTTTTTGCTATGGACACAGTCAGCCGTCGCAGTTTAAGTAGGAAACGAGCGCTAAACTATTGTCCAATATGTTTGTCCACGTGTTCATTTTTACGTCTTCGAACTTATATTGTTGTCTTTCTCATTCCTTGACTCACTGTTCTTCTGACAGTGCAACTAAATTTTTGTTAATCTACGTAAGAAATATAAAAGAATTACAATCTTCTGGCTAATGACATTTTCCGAGACTGCTACAACGACAAAGCTCTTGTCACAACTTAAATATTCGGCGTTGTGTAGGTAATTGGCTTTGTGTGACATTCATGCATAGCTGTTCAGAGACGCAAGGAAATTACGTAGTAAAAGAAAAGGGGGTCTGTGCATGCGCGCAGGATGCCAACATGAACATGATTCGTGTGTGGGGCGGCGGCATTTACGAGAGAGACTACTTCTATTCTCTGGCGGATGAACTTGGGATTCTGGTCTGGCAGGACCTGATGTTCTCTGTCAGCCTCTATCCTGCAGATAAAGCCTTTCTTCGCAGTGTTGCCTTCGAAGTGAAGCAACAGGTAAGTGCGCCTTCAGAGCGACTTTGAAGGGTTTGCTGCTTTAAAACCTGTTACGGATATTGTGTACTTTAGAAATTTGTCGTACTTCAGAAATTTGTCGCCTCCTACATCGCAAACAACATACGGAATTTCGAAAATTGCAAGTTCAGTAGACGCTCTTTGGTCAAGTGCTGCCTTACTTTTTAGAACACGGAAAACCATGAAAGCCAGCACTTCAGAGTGGTTCCTCGTAATGGTTGTATATTGTTGAAATAAGGTTTGACTGATCATTTAGAAACACGAATTAAATGCGTCTCACGATAGAGCCAAGCGGACTTCATTTCGCGGTTAGGGGCGCCGCGCAGCTTGGCTGAAGCGAGGCAAGTGCGCGTGCGTAACCACTTCCTTGTCACGTGCTTGTGCCACCTTCTAACGCTAGATGGCGCTCATAGCGGCGCACTAGTGGCCCCCATAGATAGTATGAGACGATTCAAGGACTCGGGTTCGAGAACGCCAGGACTATGGCCATGATATGAAAGAAGCGAAGAAAAGGAAAGGCTGCCGCTGGCTCGACTAGGACCCGCAGTGGCCGCGGTCACGTCCTGTAGAATGAGGCGCCGGGTGAGCCCGATGTCATCAAGAAAAAGCGCCAGGCTTTCGCGTGCAATTGTATGGCATTTGGCTGTGTTGCTTGTGGAAAGAGAGCGATCATTCGAATCACATCCGACTGAATAAATTGGTAATATTTTCGTAACGGTGGCTCCCTCCCAGGATAGCTAATATTTCGATGGCTCGGCGTTTGCGCCTTCTCATCATCATCATCCTCACCATCAGCATTATAGTCGTGATCCTTCTGCACTCGTTGAAACGAGAATCGTAACGGTAACATTGTCGACAGCTAGGCCTTCGACGCAGTCAAAATAGGCTCAAATTATTTAAAGAGGAATCGGCATAGCTTGGCAACTGAATTGTCAAATTCTCGATTGATATAATGCTCATTGACGCCGCACAAAGAAAATGACGAAAAATGTACGATTGTAGGAAAAGGCATGTGTTTCGTTGCTTGAAACACTTTACCATTTATCTTTGCAAAACGTAACCACTCGTAAGTTTAAGAAAAATACGGCCGAAATTCCCTTCAGGGAAATTGTCGTAGTGCGCTAATTAGAGTGGCGAAACATTATATGTGGCTCCTTATTTGCGCGTTTTCGAGCTAAACTTTCTTGCTTCTCTTATTCCGTTAGATTAGGGTAGCGCTGCCTATCCCTGTCTTTTCTGGCGCATGACGTAGTAGCAACGCTCTCCTTCTTTGGTCGAAGCATGTTTGCAGACCGAGAGAAGCCGCGGGAGAGTGGCAAGCGGCGCTCGGTGTCCGATCATCGCGCCAATGAGCGTATGCCTCCACGCCGGGTTGGGTGCGGCGGTAGCTGCGCCTCTAGCGCGTGAAGCGGGCGGAGAGTCGCACTGCGTTGCGCGTGATGTGGCCTTCGTGCCCAGAGGGTGCAGGACCCCCGAATTATGGTATGGTCACGTGACCCACCGTAAATAAACGCTTACTGCGTAGATAATAGAGGTTGGCTCTTTTCAAAGTCCCAAGTTTGCTTATCACTTCGCGCTCGATCAGAAAAACCATGAAATTGAGTTTTATCTTAAATGTCATTAGATAGGTGCTGTATACACCGTTTTTTCATGGACGCCACTATATTGCTACGCAGTGGCGCCATCTATGGGCAGTCGGCATGCTGGATTGGGCGAGCGCTCCGTTTTGCATGGCAGATATACGTTCGGCGATAGTTTCTGGCGTTTGTTTTCGCGCTCGCGCGGTCTGTTTAGCATGTCGTGCGTCTTCTACGCGCTAAACGGTTCTGTGAGACGTACTGAAGTGGTTTAAGTCGGTATGGCCGGTCTTTCTGCTGGCATTGAAGCGGACAGAGCTCGCAGCGCGATGTGTGCGCACATATATTTGAGCCTACAATCAGCCTCAGAGATCAATTGTTTATTTCTGAATGTTCCATTCACTAATGTGACCTTATTGCAGTATTATCCCCTAGTGCTAAGTTGCGGCTTCGGCGAAATGAAACATACGCGACAATCGTAACAGCGTGGGTACCGTTCTGCTACAAGCGTTCAAACTGTTAGCTGCAGATTGCATTGCGTTACTACTTGGTTCGGTGGATGAGGTCTCCACCCATGAATACAATAGTTTTGGCTAGCAATAACAGCATACCTTATCTGAATTAAGCTTGCCCAGCAGAGCGACTGTTTACGAACTGCGTGAGCGTCCTAAGCAGTGGTAGGTGCTGGATTACAGATATATTTGTTCTATATAGCGCATGCATGGCCGAAGCTTACGGCATCAGCGGTTATATATCTATAAACGTTGTGCGGCGTGACTATAGGCGAGATCGTCTTGCGGCGTTAGCCCGTTTTCTCTTGCTTTTTTAGAGAAAGAGGATGATAAAATAACAGATTTTTTTTTCTGTTGTGTTCGTTCCGTTCTCTACGACGCACTCACACGTATTACGAAAATTTTGTCCTCAAAAATAGCCATCGCATTCTTTTTATGCGATCTCTCTCATATATTACGGCTGTTTACAGGCCAAAAAGGCGATGACGAAGCACGCAGCTTATATATGTATCGTGCTGATTCACCAAACGCAGTGATCGCTGTGTTGAGCAGCGCCATCGGCCTCATGCAGGAAGGCTAGCGTAGACATATAGTGATTTCAAGCCTACTAGGCTTGAAATACGTGAGCACGATGCCGGTGCATCACAAATATTCGATAGCGCCTGCCGTTTAGATGCTTCGTGGTTGCCTTAGGTTGGCCGTGCACGAGCACGCGCTCTTATGTTTTACTCCCTACGCCAAGCGATCAGACAGTGAGCTGAATTACCTTTTACTGCTGGTAATACTGAGACACCGGCTTTCTTTTGTTGAATTAAAACCGATATAAGCAAAACAGTTCACAACACATACGCACACCGCGGCTGATTATGCGCGTCACATTTTTGCAACCCCAAGACATATTTCTCGCCTACTGTAGTTACCGATGCACCGAAAGGCTTCCCTGACGGCCTTATATGAACGGACATGGCGTAAATTTTACAAAGTACGATCTAAAACATTCCGAAATTGCTTTGCAGCACGCGACAGCATATACAGTGTATGCTAAAGTATATACTGTATATACTAAAGCGGACTTAAAACGAAAACAGTACATCTGAGTGAAATCAAAGACTGTTGTTTTCTAACTCTATTTGTTTGCTTGTCAGTTGGCATTTGCTTTCGGAGTTACTATCACCGCATGATCACGACATGGTGGCATATGAGTGCGCGATGGCGCAGGATATATGACGCAGGGCACAGGTTTCAGCAGAAAAACAAATATAGAAACGCAGGAGAGACGTCACAGAGCCTAATTTTACTTAATATTCTTGTTTTTTTTTAGAGCAAAGCTCTTAGGCGCCCGTCCCTGCGTTGAGCTTCGGCGTGCGTAGTCCTCCCTCGGCGTAGCCGAGCGAACAAGCACAGCGAACGATGAAAGAGCGAAGGGGGGAGTGCAGCGGGGGATAAAAGACCACGATAGCGAAGAAAGTGCGAGGAGGAAAGCGGAGGAGAAGAGTATGGCGAAAGGGTGAGGAGAAAAGCAGAGTGCCGCACGAGACCACCAGATGGCGCCGTAGTATTAGAGCACACCTCTAAGGCGGCCATTGCGTTGAGCGTGGCCTTGCTTCGGCGTCCCTCGGCTTCTTTGTAACCGAACGAACGAGCACAACGAAGGATGAAAGAGTGAACTCGGAGTGCAGCGGGGGATAGCGGGGTAAAGACGGCGATAGCGAAGAGAGTGCGAGGAGGAAAGCGGGGGGGGGGGGGAGCCACCTTTAAGCACCACCAGGTGACACTCACGTCCGCGCATCCGGGAAGCTCACAGTAAAATGTATTATGAAGAACGACTGAGGAATATGGAAGAGAAGTAAATGGGCTGGGAGACTGTTGAGGTATTTGTACAGAAAAAAAAGAAAACATTGATTCACGGTGGAGGAAAAGAACTAGGAAACTTACCAGCAAACATGCGGCCTGTAGAGTGGGCAAAACAGCAACAAAGAACGTCAAGCGGAAAGTCAGAGAGACTGAAATAATCTCATGGGTGGCGCAATGGAAAATAAACCTGCCATGAGTAACTGCTTAAGAGGAAAAAACGAAATCAAGAAAGAAACAATTTATGATAACTCAAAGGGAAGCTCACTAATTTTCGAAGCGAGATCAGGATGCCTTAAAACACACACCTATGAAGCGAGATACAAGAAGGAAGAAGAAGCATGTGCTCACTGCGGCAAAGCTAGGGAAACTGTGGAGCATGTTTTATTAGAAAGGGAAGATATCTGCCCAGTGGTTGTTTTAGGCACCACTGGCGTCCTCG
Organism: Dermacentor variabilis; assembly: GCF_050947875.1. NCBI lineage: Eukaryota > Metazoa > Arthropoda > Arachnida > Ixodida > Ixodidae > Dermacentor > Dermacentor variabilis. The sequence continues at coordinate 78,651,582 of NC_134572.1, forward strand.
AAACCCTTGGGTTCAGCGAGAGCAGGGGGAAAGTAAACATGTCCGCAATAAACATTAGTAAAAGACGATTGGAAGATTGATGGAAGAAAAGTAGGGAAACAGCAAAAAACGGAGACGTACGAAAACAAAGTTCACAATAGGGGATAAAAAAATTGGTTATGGGAATTCATCGTGGTTTCTTTTTTTTTCTTTTCCTTTTTAAAGCTAGGTAGGGCATTAGGCAGTACAATAGCAAGAGCTTGGTGGCGCAACCCACCGCCCCGTTCCGAAGGGGACACTCATAACATCCATCCATCCGTAATGCACCAGCGGCAGCGGCGACGCCAGCCGAGCGGGAAAAAAAGAAGCACCAGAAAGCTCGCTTTCGCGCATAGCTTTTGCCTCAAGCTTTTCCCGGTAAAGAATACGGTTGCATAAGCTGATGTTGCCGGGAAGCGGCAAATGTGTGGCCGGTATATATAGCGCCGCTTGTCGCGGCTATGCCAGTCGGTGTGGTGATCAGTGCGACGCCTTAATATATCGCAAACTGAAAACACGTTTAAACTGAGCTCAGATTTCGCATTAGGGAGTATCGTAATCGTCAGTGCATTTTTTTGCTAACGAGAAGTTATCTAGCCGCAGTGATTATCTCCCACAACATGTGATACCGCAGGAAGCGTGCTTTAGGTGTTTGAAGACTTCGCTGCCAGGATTTAATTTTCAGCCGCTTTTCTTGCGTGTCGCAGGCCTGCGTTCGCGGTAAAAATGGCAGTTTATTCAGCTCGGATTTGCTACTTGCCGGTTGCGTTTTGGGAAACAGAAATATAGTTTGAAGTCACCGTGCCTTTCTTGGTTTGTGCCTGCCGCCTGACTAGGAATGAATAAAAAGATGTTTTTGTGCTCTTGCGAGAGCCTGCAGAACAAAACGGGCAATAAACGTCAGGACGCGTTTTTTTTTCTTTTTGCTGTTGCAAGGACGTGCAACGCGTGTTTATCGACTTTATGTTTCTTTGTAGCATTTATTACTAACATCGGGCGACGCATAATCGGCGATAAACAAAGTTGTCCTTCTACGTAGGTACGTCGTCTTCAGCACCATCCGTGTCTGATCGTATGGGCTGGAAACAACGAGAGTGAAAATGATTTAGTCAGTGAGATATGGTAAGTGATACCGAAACCACTTGACTACGTCGCATTTCGACTAACCAGGGGTGCTATTCTGGACATTTAGAAATACGGCCGCATTGTCCAATTTGCCATCTTCTCAGCTCTGATTGACTTAGCTGCTACGTTCTCTTTGATTGACTCAAAATGCCGCTATTATAGAATTTGGAAACATGGAGGAGGTTTACAATGTCCAGAAGTTTCAAGGTGCCGCTATGCGTAAATTTTTTTTTTTCATAAATTAGAAAGCTGCCGTTATTGTAGCCTCTGATGATGTGAAGAGTGCGTTAATCTTGAATTATAATACGAACGTAGCAAGGGAACAGTGCGAAACGTTGCAAAAGGTTCATAATGTACAACCGGTATTATTCCAAATAAACGTTTCTTTTAAGGAAATGATGGCCTCGAGTACAAATGCCAACAGCGCCCCAAAGCTATACAAATGCTATGAACATGAATCATGAAAAAAAAAATTAATGGCTCCAAACGATGGCGAAAATGTGGTGGTACGCCTGCCTCTCTGCCGTAATCGCATATGGCCGCTCATTACCGTGTTGTGCGTCGCACCACATATGTTGTGGAAAATCTCCGCAATGGCGGCTCAGCGCAACGTCAGGCAACGTCAAATTGACGTTTACAAAACATCCCTTCCTGTTACGTTACTCGCGGGATATCTCTTCAGACAATGAACGAGCTGGCATGGGGACTATTTCGGAACATTACCACGCATTCGTAAAATTGCAAATACATTGGAGGGGTTTCTTCGAGCCACCGTTCGCTTTCCTTTTTAACCACTAAAATCACAAAGTAGCTGTCAAGGACCAGAAAAAGAAAGTTTCTTTCGAGAAAGCCTACCGCTTCACGTCATGTTCCGTCATCTTGATGAAAGCGAAGAGACGCGTTTTGCAAAGCTTCTGCTTCCAGGCACAAACTAAAAGAAAGGATGTGACCTTTCGACGGTTAATCAGATCGCCAACATGAAGTATAATGGAGGCTGTGCAGCCGCCATCTGGGCCGAGAACAGAGCCCCCGCCGTCGAACACGCAAGAGAATTTACCAAAGGGCTATGATCGACGTTGTGGCCGAAAACGTCAGAATATTCACGTGTGGCACCACGCGACTGCAGCGCTCACGATGGCAGCATTTATTTTCGCTGATACATTTGTGAGTGCTGTTCATTCGAGCGTACAATACTAAAATTCAGGCGGAACTCATCTACGATGACTATCCAAGTATGGAAATAGCCATGGTATGAAGCGCACCATGACACGAAGCGTGTACTGCAGCCGGGTTCTTCTCTCACGTTTCTCTCTGTACACGCTGCGCCATCTAGCGGCGCGCCCGCGAAGTCCGGGCGTGGCCTCCGAAATGCGTGGCGCGTCGGTGTGCGTGAACACTGAGTATTAATCCCTTTCTCATAGCAAGTATTCGTGGCGCCGCGCGCTCGAGTGTCGGGCTGCTGTGCTTGAAGAACCCTTGTGACGCCCAGCAGAGGAAAAATTTTAAAGGGCAATAAACCACACAGCGTTCGGGATCGAACCTCATTTTTAGACACCATTATTTTCGGGATCGCCGCGCGAAAACGCTTACAGAGGTTAGATATGCTCAAAGAAGAGTGGTCTGACAATGTTATCAGCATTGAAAGGGGATAACTTGAGATCAGATACGCTCTCTGCCTTTGAAATGACTTAAGGCGTTCCGATGCTGCGGAATCGGAATGAAGTCTGCGAATGTTTAGCAAACCAGACGTGTTGACGTTCTGGGACTCGCCAAGATGATGACTCCTGCATTTAGGTACCATTGAATTTCCAACGAGTGCTTTCTTTTTTTTTTTACTTTTGCTTCTTTCCTTGTCCTTTAACAGGGGAGCTATGATCTCCTTATTGGACGACTATCGGAAACTGTTCGTGTACACCGTTAAGGCAGTTATCGACCGAGAGGAAAGGTCCCGTCCGTTCCTCTCTTCGTCTCCAAGCAACGGCAGAAACGGCACCCCTTTCTTGCTGAACACTTCAGACCCGAGACAGTTGCGCCCGAACGTAAAAGACATTTGGGCGCGAGGCTCGCCGAACAGCGAAACACGTGGCGATGGTGAGTGGAGGATATTACGGTATTTGTTCTTCGCCCTTCTTCTGTCGTCGCCCTCCTTATTATTGCGTGTTGCATGTTGCGCCTGCAAGCACCGTACACACACACTTCCTCGTTCATGTGTGTGTGTGTGTTTGTGTGTGTGTGTGTGTCCGTATGTGACTGTATTTCCGCGTGTTTGCAATTTTATCTCGACCAAAAGTTTGCATTATGCTACCCCGCCCTAAAAGGGACCTCTGATCCGGCACCACCAACAAATTTTTTGTTGTTGTACTGTGAGCTCGGATATAACGAACCCGGACAAAGCGAATTATTCTCTATATCGAACACGCAAACTTGCTGACCGATGCTCAGTTAAAATAACCCCTTCATGCCGAACTTGGGCCTCGGATATAAGGAACTCGGCGCGTCCACTGCCAGCGCCATAAAGCCGATTGCACGCCGGGAACGGGAGTTAATTTTATTGCCTTTATTATCATGCTTAGGAACATCAGTTTCTGTTTATTATTCGCAGACGTGTCAGAAATTACTGCCTAATGCGCTTCGTCTTGTTTTCAATATACGGGTTCCTTCCTTTATTTCTTCACTGATGATGTAAATTAACGCGTCAGAAAAGATCGCTTTAGTTTGTTATAGGCGAGTTTAAGTGGATTGAGCTGTTTGATATATCAAAATATGTTTTGGCACATAAGTTTGTTCCTTATAACCGAGTTCGAGTGTTCACTCCAAGCTGTGACACACCGTCCATGGAGTGGTATACCTTGTTAAAGAAAATAAAGGAAGAAAGGAGATGCATGCAAGGTCGACGTGAGTATATTATGGGGAGAAGGTAAGCTTCAAAGGTGCAAGCTTTTTGTTCGAGTGTGCACATAAAAAGTCGTCATTCGCAAGCTGCTTTACCTACAACACCGTGTTCTTAGGCACAGCTCTCGCTTAGAACAGCAGTGCACTCCCATTTAATTATATTAAATATTTTATTGTTTTGGGTTCGTCCTTTCCTCTCCTAGCTTTCGCACTGATCTTTCAGGTAACGACGACGACGGTCATGGCAGTGATGATTTCTACTGGCACCCCTTTCCGGATGGGGCGGCGACAAATAGTCACCTAGTCTGTTTGAACCAATCAGGTTTTACTACGTGTATTGAATTCTAGCGTACTGCCCATCTCTCCTCCATTTTGAGTCCTTTTGCTTTAAATGAAAGTCCGGCACCTCTAAACACCAGAAGAAATACTGTCAAGCTTCAGGGAATCCTAAATATTTTAATTTGCTAACGCTTTTCCATATCCCGCCGTGGTTGCTCAGTGGCTACGGTGTTAGGCTGCTGAGCACGAGTTTGCGGGATCGAATCCCGGCCACGTCGGCCGCATTTCGATGGGGGCGAAATGCGAAAACACCCGTGCACTTAGATTTAGGTGCACGTTAAAGAACCCCAGGTGGCCGAAATTTCCGGAGTCCCCCACTACGGCGTGCCTCTTAATCAGAAAGTGGTTTTGGCACGTAAAACCACATAACTTTTTTACTGTGTTCTGACGTCACGACGCAGTATGCAGTCACGTGGGAGCAGTTTTTTGCGACGCTTTGGCTTTGCGAGTCGCACGGTCGCGCGCCATGCTGCTACATCGATACTCACAACGGGTAGCAGTACATTAGGCGAGCGAGCGAGCCGGATCGAGTCTCAAAACGTCGCAATATCCTGCTTCCACGTTACCTCATAATTCACGTCATACGCCATGACGCCATAACACATTATCCACTTTAGAGACGAATCCGATACTGGTTGCAGTGAAGTTGTTATATTAAATTATTTTAGGTGCTCTGAGGCTTACTACTCGTTCTAGGACTTAATGACCTTCAATTAACGAAGACAAAACAAAGAATAGTCGTAAATACATTACAGTGCCCCTTTAAAACCTCAATCATTACATTTAACGACCCCAGATCTATCAATATCATCTCTACCTTTCTTTTTTCGTTTTTTGCCAAGCGTAACCTGCGTCGCCTAATAAAATGCGCCTGATAACTAAGACCTCCGTTCTGAGGCTTTCTACAAAGTAATATTGGCTGATGCTAGCTTCTCTGCTCTAACCACGAAGATTGCAACTGACAGCGCGAGGTCGAAATTAACGATAAGCAACCGCTGTTCCACTTGACGTTTTCACAGGGTGCGGATAGACTGAATACACTAAAAGGCACGAGCGTTTCCTCACGGACGATTAGGTCCCATGTGGCCCTTCTCCACTTTCGCCACGATGCGGATCTACCCGCTCGGAGTTATTTAACGTAGTGTGGCTTCGGGGTAAATATTTGTGAACGAAGAAGCTAAAAGTTATAACAGCGCTGTTTTAAATCCTGACAAGATACCCCTGCAGCATAACCATAAGCCACCATACCGCTCAAATGAAGGCATTATGCTACTTATGTAGTATAATGCCTTGATTATAAACAGCATCAAGATACCGCTATAGCTTTTATGCTTAAGTTGCCATGCAGCATGTGCGCTGCAAGAGTGGAATAAAATTATTTTTTCGTTTGATTGGAAAGAGCAATAGTAATATAGACAAAGTGGATGGAAAGGTATTACAGTGTCCTTGCATTTCGCTCGCGCGTTTGCTCGCGCAAGGATTTGCCGATGTGCTTAGTACATTGGTTCTTACACTCTGAAGTAATGAGCAGAGTGAGAGAGAGAGAGTGAGTGAGTGAATGAGTGAGTGCTAGACGTTGCGCCCTGTACGTGCCCTATAGCTGTTTCTTTTCATTACGATTTCTCTCTCTCTTTCCGGTAAAGTGCACTTCTACGAATACTGGCAAAATGGCTGGGATCCGTCGGTGTACCCCATTCCCCGATTCGTGAGCGAGTTTGGTCTCCCGTCATACCCGTCTGCTGAGACCATGCAGAGAGTATCGCCGGACTCGACGCTCGTATTCCCATTCTCGCCGTTCATCAACGCTAGACAGCGCCACAGCGGAGGTACTACCGCCTTACAGCAATGTTTCAAAGCGCCTATAGTGCTGCGCTCTACGAAATGAACTGATGCTATAGATAGGTTACAGGCGCCTTGCTAAAATGCTATCAAAAGAAAGCAGGCTTAGACAACGTAACGACAATGTCGATTGTGTGCACTTAGTGCACGCAATGCTTGCATAGGCTGAAAAAAAAGAATAACCAACTGACCCTGAAAGTGGATTAATGTAGGCAATTATTTACTTCCCCATGAGCGAAGCACTAAGCTGCACAGGAAGCACACAAGGGTTCCTAAGGAGAAAACGCAGATCACAAGCGCTTTGGGGATCAGTGTACGGGGAGCTTTTGTGATGCTGTTAACTTGGTATGTACCATGAATGGCATAGTATGACAAGGTTGTATGACGAACATAAATGATAGGTCATGACATGAATATCATGACATGCGTGTCATGTATATGATCGACACAGCCGCCTACGTCTTGGTGCTCTCACGGTCGCTTCGTTAACTTGGTATGTACCACAAATGGCATAGTATGATAAGGTTGTCTGACGAATATAAATGATGTTTCATGACATGAATATCATGACACGCGTATCATGTAGTTCATGAAACAGCCGCCTACGTCTTGGCGCTCTCACGGTCGTTTCGTTAACTTGGTATGTACCACAAATGGCATAGTATGACAAGAGTGTATGACCATAAATAATAGGTCATGCCATGAATATCATGACATGCGTGTCATGTAGGTCATGGAACAGCCGCCTACGTCTTGGTGCTCTCATGGTCGTTTCGTTAACTTGGTAGGCTGTCCGCACACTGTTTCGCATAACATCAATGCCCACAGGGCGTCGGATCTGCCAGCGTTTTTAATTGTTATGCGACGCGCCTAACGCGCCAAACGCCGGAAAATTTGTAAGGATGTTTTATTTCGCATATTTAAGCATGCGTCCGTAATCAGGACGTCGGATTTCTCTTGATGAGGAACCGGGTTAGAAAGCCATAATCGGAAATATATATATATATATATATATATATATATATATATATATATATATATATATATATATATATATATATATATATATATATCATCAACCTGGTTACGCCCACTGCAGGGCAAAGGCCTCTCCCATACTTCTCCAAAAAACAAAAGTGAAAACAAAACAGAGGGAAAACAAAATACACTATACTGATGGGCGACTTCAATGCCAAGGTAGGCAAGAAGCAGGCTGGAGACAAGGCAGTGGGGGAATATGGCATAGGCACTAGGAATAGCAGGGGAGAGTTACTAGTATAGTTTGCGGAACAGAATAATATGCGGATAATGAATACCTTCTTCCGCAAGCGGGATAGCCGAAAGTGGACGTGGAGGAGCCCGAACGGCGAGACTAGAAATGAAATAGACCTCATACTCTGCGCTAACCCTGGCGTCATACAAGATGTGGACTTGCTCAGCAAGGTGCGCTGCAACGACCATAGGATGGTAAGAACTCGAATTAGCCTAGACTTGAGGAGGGAACGGAAGAAACTGGTACATAAGCCAATAAATGAGTTAGCGGTAAGATGGAAACTAGAGGAATTCCGGATCAAGCTACAGAACAGGTATTCGGCTTTGACTCAGGAACAGGACCTTAGTGTTGAAGCATAGAAAGACGGTCTTGTGGGCATCATTAAGGAGCGTGCAATAGAAGTCGGTGGTAACTCCTTTAGACAGGATACCAGTAAGCTATCGCAGGAGACGAAAGATCTGATCAAGAAACGCCAATGTATGAAAGCCTCTAACCCTACAGCTAGAATAGAACTGGCAGAACTTTCGAAGTTAATGAAGAAGCGTAAGACAGCTGACATAAGGAAGTATAGTATGGATAGAATTGAACATGCTCTCAGGAACGGAGGAAGCCTAAAAGCAGTGAAGACGAAACTAGGAATTGGCAAGAATCGGATGTATGCGTTAAGAGACAAAGCTGGCTATATCATTACTAATATGGATAAGATAGTTCAAGTGGCTGAGGATTTCTATAGAGATTTATACAGTACCAGTGGCACCCTCGACGATAATGGAAGAGAAATTAGTCCAGAGGAATTCGAAATCCCAAAGGTAACGCTGGAAGAAGTAAAGAAAGCCTTGGGAGATATGCAAAGGGGGAAGGCAGCTGGGGAGGATCAGGTAACAGCAGATTTGTTGAAGGATGGTGGGCACATTGTTCTAGAGAAACTGGCCACCCTGTATACGCAATGCCTCATGACCTGGAGCGTACCGGAATCTTGGAGGAACGCTAACATAATCCTAATCCATAAGAAAGGGGACGCCAAAGACTTGAAAAATTATAGGCCGATCAGCTTACTGTCAGTTGCCCAAAAAGTATTTACTAAGGTAATCGCAAACACAATCAGGAACACCTTAGACTTCTGTCAACCAAAGGACCAGGCAGGATTCCGTAAAGGCTACTCAACAATAGACCATAATCACACTATCAATCAGGTGATAGAGAAATGTGCGGAATATAACCAACCCTTATATATAGCTTTCATTGATTACGAGAAAGCGTTTGATTCTGTCGAAACCTCCGCAGTCATGGAGGCATTACGGAATCAGGGTGTAGACGAGCCGTATGTAAAAATACTGAAAGATATTTAAAGCGGCTCCACAGCAACCGCAGTCCTCCATAAAGAAAGCAACATAATCCCGATAAAGAAAGGAGTCAGGCAGGGAGATACGATCTCTCCAATGCTATTCACAGCGTGTTTACAGAAGGTATTCAGAGACCTGGATTGGGAAGAATTGCGGATAAGAGTTAATGGAGAATACCTTAGCAACTTGCGATTCGCTGATGATATTGCCTTGCTTAGTAATTCAGGGGGCCAACTGCAATGCATGCCCACTGACCTGGAGAGGCAAAGCAGAAGGGTGGGTCTAAAACTTAATCTGCAGAAAACTAAAGTAATGTTTAACAGTCTCGGAAGAGAACAGCAGCTTACGATAGGAAGCGAGGCACTGGAAGTGGTAAGGGAATACATCTACTTAGGGCAGGTAGTGACGGCGGATCCGAATCATGAGACGGAAATAATCAGAAGAATAAGAATGAGCTGGGGTGCGTTTGGCAGGCATTCTCAGATCACGAACAGCAGGTTGCCATTATTCCTCAAGAGAAAAGTGTATAATAGCTGTGTCTTACCAGTACTCACCTACGGGGCAGAAACCTGGAGGCTTACGAAAAGGGTTCTACTTAAATTGAGGATGACGCAACGAGCTATGGAAAGAAGAATGATGGGTGTAACATTAAGGGATAAGAAAAGAGCAGATTGGGGGAGGGAACAAGCGCGAGTCAATGACATCTTAGTTGAAATCAAGAAAAAGAAGTGGGGCATGGGCAGGACATGTAATGAGGACGGAAGATAACCGGTGGTCATTAAGGGTTACGGACTGGATTCCAAGGGAAGGGAAACGTAGCAGGGGGCGACAGAAAGTTAGGTGGGTTGATGAGATTAAGAAGTTTGCAGGGACGACATCGCCACAATTAGTACATGACCAGGGTTGATTGAGGAGTATGTATGTATGTATGTATGTATGTATGTATGTATGTATGTATGTATGTATGTATGTATGTATGTATGTATGTATGTATGTATGTATGTATGTATGTATGTATGTATGTATGTATGTATGTATGTATGTATGTATGTATGTATGTATGTATGTATGTATGTATGTATGTATGTATTATGTATATATATATATATATATATATATATAGTGGCACAATTTTCACGCGTTGTGTGAGTGCGTTGTGTTGACGTCAGTATGCATCTGCGCAGCCGACAGTGGTTAGATAGGTAACTACAAAATTTATAAACAGGTTCAGAAAGCTTCGCCTAAATTTTTTTTTTTGATCCCACGCACTGTGCAAATCGATGTTATGCGAAGCACATTACAGGTACCTGGCTATCCAGCCTTCTTTGGCGTTCCGCAAACCGTCACCAGGTGAACCAACGTGCTTATGTAACTCGAGTAGTTCTGCGTGTGGGTCGTCAGCGAGCGTGTGTGTGACGACAGGAGCATGACGACAACCACATCGAAGACGTTCATATGGCAGAAAAGGCGTGATAACTACACTGGCCATTCGACGCGAGCTTACGACATAACGATTATTGGGTTCTACATGGGTAGTCGATGAGCGTAAGCGAGAGAAACATGGATTGGGACGTGATCAACAACTAGGCGTTGTGCAATCGTACGCGCGTATATATATGACGGCGTCATGTGGTGTTTGTTATAACGGTGATGACATTTGTGTACTGATGTATACTGATGACATTTGTTTATGAGGTTGGCAGGGCGTCACACAGTTTCTACGTGGCGTAAGCTGCTACAAAAAAAGCGGTGGGAAAAGTAGGCCCGGTCCAGGAGATACTGTAGTCTGACACGGGGGCGCTGCAAAGCGCGATCTGTCGAGAGGACTGAAGGCGAGAAAGAGGCACCTGGCGCACGCGCGGATGGCTTCATAGAGCTGGCTGGCTTTGGATCGCGAAGAGTACGCATGAGGTCGGAGCCTAATGGTTGGATAATTAAAAAATGATAATGTCCTAATGATTAGAGCATCAGGCTTCCGTGCTCGCCGGCAGAGGGTCAATTCCAGCGTCGGTCACGCATTATTATTTATTTATTAGAGCGAAGCGAGACGGGAACCTACTTATCGCAACGTGCCAACAATGAAGCAAAGAATGTTTTGCATTAAAAGGCGTCAGTTTTGAAAATGTCTGACCCGATCCGGGGATCGAACGCAGGAGCACCGACTGGGCGAATATAGTCGCTTTGACTACCTGCCGCAGTGGCTCATCTCTTCTGCTGCTTAGCAGGATGTTTCGTTTCGATTCCCGAATGCGGCGGCTGTATTCATATAGAAACAGAATTTAAAAAAAAAAACACTCGTGAACCGTGCTTTAGGTGCACGTTAAAGCCGACCAAATATTGTTTTCGATTACTCGCCGTATAGCACGGTGACAACCTAGAAACTAGCCGGAAACACATACGACGCACAGCACCAAACCAGCCGTCACTTTGGAGATATCTTGTGGCATGATTTCAATAAGTTGTGACAGTGCGATATTTTGTCGTCATTCTTCACCTGCTAAGTGTATAGCGGTCTAACCGCTATCCACCATAAAACATAGAGCGCTATGGAGATACAATGGGTACGAGGTGCCCCGGGGTATGTGGAAAGGTGTAAGGGTTCCAGGACTTACATTTGGAAACGAGGTTGTTTGCTTGAAATCACGCGTATAATCAGGACTCGATGGCAACCAAAGGTCAGTGGGACGCCTCACATTGGGCGCTCACGGGACGGCCACAAATGAAGCTGTGTAGGGTGATATGAGCTGGACTGGTTTTGAAGTGAGGGAAGCTCGCAGTAAAATTGAGTATGAAGAGCGACTGAGGAATATGGAAGAAAGTAAATGGGCTGGGAGAGTGTTGAGGTATCTGTACAGGAAAAACATTGATTCGCAGTGGAGGAAAAGAACTAGGAAGCTTACCAGCAAGTATGCGGCCTCTAGGGTGGGCAGCACAGCAACAAAGAAGGTCAAGCGGAAAGTCATAGAGGCTGAGATAATCTCATGGGTGGCGGCAATGGAAAAGAAACCTGCCGTGAGTAACTACTTAATAGGAAAATACAAAATCAGGAAAGAAACAATTTATGATAGCTCAAAGGGAAGCTCATTACTTTTTGAAGCGAGATCAGGATGCCTTAGAACACGCATCTATAAAGCGAGATATAAGAAGGAAGAAGACGCATGTGCTTGCTGGCCGTAAAGATAGAGAAATGATGGAGCATGTTTGATTAGAATGTGAAAATATCTGCCCAGCGATCGATTTAGGAATCACTGGCCTCTTTGAAGCCCTTGGGTTCAGTGGGAGCAGGGGGAAAGTAAACATGTCCGCAATAGAGATTAGTAAGAGGCGATCGAACGGTTGGTGGAAGAAAAGTAGGGAAACGACAAACAATAGAGGCGTACAAAAACAAAGTTCGCAATAGGGGTAGAGAAACTTTGGTTACAAGAATTCATCGTGTTTTCTTCCTTTTCTTTTTTTAACATAGGTAGGACATTATGCGATAAAATAACAAGAGCTTGGTGGCGCAACTCACCACTCCGTTCCAAAGGATACGCTCATAAGATACATACCTACATACATACATACATACATACATACATACATACATACATACATACATACATACATACATACATACATACATACATACATACAAACATACATACATACATACATACATACATTCATACATACATACATACGTACGTACGTACGTACATACATACATACATACATACATACATACATACATACATACATACATACATACATACATACATACATACATACATACATACATACTTACATGCATACATACACCCATTCATTCATTCATTATTTTAGGTGTGTGGAAAAGTAAAGCGTTTACAACGTCCTGTTGCGTTTCTGCTGCTTTACAGGTTATGAAGAATTAATCACAGCGCTTCACATCCATTTTGACGTATTCATACGCGATTTAAATATCAACGGCACAGAAGAGGGATACATCATGGTGTCATATCTGAGCCAAGTAAGTGTTTTCATGCATTCCTATATGGCTGAAATCACTAGAAGCTTGTGAAGTAGTTTACTAGACAGTTATTGTTAATTAAATACCGAGAAGCAAAGAGCAGAAAAGCACTCCTCAGCAGAAATGCCTTTCTATTATTTGTGACAGCTTAAGTATAGTGATGAGGTATCGTTTTGAAAAGAATAATTGTTTTACTTCCTGCAAGTTCCTGCTAGTTTAAGTGTTAGGAAACTTCTGTTGAGAACTGGTGATAGTTTTAGAGGGTACCTATATGTAGACTTAGAAAATATCGATGTATAATAAATAAGCATTCGCATTGGATGCCACCAGCAGTAGAACGCTCTAACACACGGCAGAAGCCTTCAATACCTTAATTCTGCTCATCAACTGCCATTGCAGTCCTCCATGTCTTCGTTCTCCTCTTTGTCATATTCTTTATCTGCTCATCGAGGATTACTACAAACAGAAACAGGTGCAATTTGTCGCATGAGAATTTCGAAAAATAAATGAAGTGTAACCAAGAACAAGCAGATCAGTGCATTCACGTGACAGTGTCTATGACCGTTAGGGTAAATTGTCATCCGGAGGCACATTGATATATTGCCGTTTAGAGCGATAAGTAATCCAGGGACAGGTATGTTGCTTCAAAATAAGCAGTAGTGAATCTGATTGATTGTTTCAACTGCTAAACCAGTAGTCAAGTTTAAGCTATTGTTTCCAGCATGTTCCACAGTACACGCACTTAAAGCAAGCATGTGCAACATTCTCTGTCACTTTTTTGTCAGACTTTCTCAACGATAACCTCAGCAAGCTTTCGTATCCACGTTCTATGAAAACGATTCGCAATGTTGCCTTCGTTGCTTACTGAATGTCATCTTTGACCTGTTCTCTTCTTACATATATACACAGGGTGTCCAAGCTAACTTGGACCAAGATTTTGAAAAAGCCTATGCGTTCTTCAGAACAGAAATCGCATGTATGTTGTTAGCGTTTATCTAAACTTACAGTACCATATTTTGCTCGTCTTTTTTTGAGTACTTAGCCGAGATAAATTAATTAACTTTTTAAATATAGCTTGAAACGTTCAGGCAGCAATAGGAAAGTTCTGGAGCTCCACAAACATTGCCCAACCCAGGTACTTCCAACGAGATATACTTAGCGTGGCCGTTTTTATTCGGGAAAAACGAAAGCCCGCGGAGTTTAAAAAATACCACGTGACAGCGCGCTCTGTGCGCCCGAATGCGCCGCGATTACAGCGCTCTCATGAGTGATTTGTAAAAACATCGCCGGCGCCGCGCCTTCCCTTCGCTTACGAGAAAGGGTGTTTGGAATCGGACTGCTGGTACGATCTGTTGGGAACTCGGCGCTGACGCCCGTGGTTGTACCTGGGTCGCAAGCCCCAAGGGTAGCGTTGGCCTGGCGGCCTGGGGTACAACTGGAAGCATCCGAAGGTCCCGGCAAAGCATGAGTCGACTGGTAACAACGAAACAACTTGTTTATTTTAACATCGCAAAGAGTTGGCGGTCAGGTTTGACCGAAGTAGAGAGACGGGAGAGCACTTTACTCAACAGAAGAAATCGGAGCCCTCCTTTTGGCATCCGGGGGCAGCTGTTTTTATACTCTCGCAGTTGAGGGCAAGAAGGAACCCCTCAAAAGACGAGCACGTGAATGTACAATGGGCTAATGGTGACGCACACTGTCGTAGCGATGCCGTAGCACCATGTCGAGCACGATCTCGTAGCACCCTGTCGTGGCGCTGCCGGTCGGACACAATGACTGTAATGAGAGGATGGTCCCTGCTTTGGCATCGCCTGTTTCGGGCACAATGACTGGAACGAGATCCCTGCTTTGGCATCGCCTGTTTCGGGCACAATGACTGGAATGAGATCCCTGCTTTGGCATCGCCTGTTTCGGGCACAATGACTGGAATGCGAGGATGATCCCTAGGCGGTCGCATCGCCGCAGTCGCGCCTGGAAACACCTGGCGATGAGTGTTGTGGCGACGACGATCGGGCCAAAATGTCTGCCGCCCCGCCGCAGTCGCGCCGGCAAAACCACGTGTCGCAGGCGAAACGCAACAGACCGCCCCGCCGGGGGAAGGAGATCCAGATGGACAGGGGACTGCATCCGCTGTCCGGAGGGATGTCGCTCGATGATGCTCATAACCGAAGTCGGGCGTCCCTCGACGTTTCTTGAGCGCAGCGCACAGAGAAGGCCTCGTTCTCTCGTTCAGGTTCGCACGGGACACTGCAAAGTGACTTCGGGAGAGTTCACATTTTTGTTCTCGTTCCCGGCAAGCGTTAGAACTACGCTGAAACTCAACCGCTCAGTCAGCAAGCACGGCACAACCCTCACTAAGCCCTGCCAGGCTCTTTCCCCTTTTTATACCACTGCCTAGTTCCTTACAGTAGTCTAGCATCACTCAGAACGCGTCCACAAATTGAAAAATGGCACTAGAAAGCATATCATCACTTTGAAACACTAAACAAAAGCAATATGTTAAAAAAAATCCTGCCTCAGGAAAAAAAAACATCAGTAACAAACAATTTTGAGGCTGATTCCTACGTTAGGGGCTTCGACTTAAGCCATCGGCGTTACCGTTGAGACTCCCCTTTTTGTAACGCACCTCAAAGGAATATTGTTGTAAAGCGAGGCTCCAGCGCAGGAGGCGGCCATTTTTGGGAGAGATGGTCTGCAGCCATTGGAGAGGGCAGCGATCCGTCTCAATGATAAACCTCGAGCCGGCTAGATAGCATGACAATTTCTGAACGGCCCACACGAGACACGCACACTCTTTCTCGGTGGCGCTATACGCCTGCTCACGACTGGTCAGCTTACGACTAGCATACAGGACGGGGTGTTCTACTTCTCCATTTTCCCGTTGGCACAGTACAACGCCCATGCCTCGCTCACTAGCATCGCACTGAACAATGAACCCTTTTGTATAGTCTGGCGATCGTAGCACAGGCTGGCTTGTTAGGGCACTCTTTAGGGCGCTAAAAGCTCTTTCCTTTGTCTCGTCCCAGACGACTGTTTGAGGCTCTGTCTTTCTTAGAGCATCCGTCAGGGGAGCCGCGATATCAGAGTACCTAGGGATGTACCTCTGATAGTAGCCGGCGACACCTAAGAACGACCGAATATCGGTCTTTGTGCGCGGTTGCGGAAAGTCTCGCACAGCGGACACTTTTATTTCAGAGGGGCGGCGACGACCCTGACCAATCACGTGACCGAGGTAGACAACCTCGGCCTGTGCTATCTGGCACTTAGGAGCCTTGACTGTCAAGCCCGCTTCGCGCAGGCGGGTTAGCACTGCCCGCAAGTGTGTCATATGCTCAGACCAGGATGCGGAGAATATCGCTACGTCGTCTAGATACGGTAAAGCGAATTCTTGCTGTCCCCGCAACACTTTATCCATGAGACTTGAAAAACAGTATGGCGCGTTCTTCAAACCAAAACTCAACACTTTAGGACGGAATGTTCCCATTGGTGAAATGAACGCCGCATACCTACTAGCCTCTTCTGTAAGTGGAACCTGCCAATAACCCCTGACAAGATCTAGGGTGGAAATAAACTGAGCGCTACTAACTTTCTCAAGGCGCTCCTCGATGTTAGGGATCGGATAAATTTGATCCTTAGTGATGGAATTAAGCCTGCGGTAGTCGACGCAAGGACGAGGTTCCTTGCCCGGTACCTCAACTAAAATCAAAGGGGAGGTATAATCACTCTCACCTGCCTCAATAACACCGAGCTGTAGCATTTTCTTTACCTCAGCCTCCATAATATCGCTCTGGCGGGGTGACACCCGATACGCCTTGGATCGTACTGGCTCTGTGGAGGTAAGTTCTATATCATGAGTAAGTACAGAAGTCCTACCAGGCCTCTCAGAGAACAGACCTTGAAACTCTTGTAATAGCTGGTGTAGTTCGGTTTTCTGCTCGGGCGACAGCGGTGCTTTACTGATAAGGTCACTAATGACTTGACCGGTGTCTTCCCTGTTCGTCACTGAGCCTAGTCCCGGAAGCTCGACTGGAAGCTCTTCAGGAACGTTTATCATCATGCACACCACTGCTTCCCGTTGTCTATAAGGTTTGAGCAGATTACAGTGGTAAACTTGCTGTGCTTTCCGCTTTCCTGGCAGACTTACCACGTAGTTAACGTCCGACAGTTTCTGAACAATTCGTGCTGGGCCCTCCCACTGCACGTCTAGTTTGTTGTTTAGCGATGTGCGCAATATCATGACCTCATCGCCCACCTCAAAACGACGGGCCCTGGCTGTCCGATCATAATAAACCTTGGCCCTCTGCTGGGCCTTTGTCATTGCTTCACCTGACAACTCCTGTGCCCTTCTTAAGCGTTCGAGGAGCTTAAGCACGTACTCCACCACGACTGGGTCGTCGCCCCTACCTTCCCATGATTCTCGAAGCATGCGAAGCGGAGATCGAAGCGAGCGACCGTACACCAGTTCAGCTGGCGAAAACCCCGTAGCCGCATGCGGCGCGGTCCTTAAAGCAAACATCACCCCAGGCAGACACAGCTCCCAGTCAGTTCGATGTTCAATACACAACGCTCTCAACACGCGCTTCATGACGGAGTGGAGCTTCTCAACGGAATTCGACTGTGGGTGGTACACTGAGCTGTGTAACAGCTTTACCCCACACCTTTCGAGAAAAGTTGTCGTCAAAGCGCTAGTAAACACTGTGCCCTGATCTGATTGGATTTCCGCAGGAAAACCAACTCGCGCAAATATGGACAGTAGTGCATTAACTATCTCAACTGAGCTGAGTTCTTTAAGCGGCACTGCTTCAGGGAACTTTGTCGCTGGGCAGATCACAGTCAAAATGTGTCTGTACCCCGTGGCTGTTACCGGCAGAGGTCCCACTGTATCAATAACGAGCCGTCTAAAAGGCTCCGTAATGATAGGTACCAATTTCAACGGCGCCCTTGATTTGTCCCCTGGTTTGCCCACCCGCTGACAAGTGTCACATGTCCTCACGAAATGGTCTGCGTCCCGAAAACACCCTGGCCAATAGTACTCTTGCAAGAGACGGTCCTTAGTTTTCTTAACTCCTAGGTGTCCGGACCACGAACCCCCGTGTGACAAGCGCAGCAGATCCTGACGATAGCATTGAGGCACGACCAGCTGATCGAACTCCACTCCTCTTCGGTCTAGATACTTCCGGTACAGGACTCCACCTCTTTCCACAAAACGCGCAGTTTTCCTGGCGATACCTTCTTTGACATTGCAGCGCACGTTTTCCAGGCTGCCATCCTTTTTTTGCTCGGCTATCAAAGCCGACCGGCTGACTTTTAGCAACCTATCAAGTCCGTCTGACGTAGGCGCGATGAGCAAATCAGTAGATAGCTCTTCTAACTTTCCCGTGTCGGGCATTTCCTCTCCCGTATCTGGCGCCTTTAACGTTACAGACTCAAGTTTATTCAGTTCGGGCGTGCTCGGAATATCAGCTTGCTGCGCCTCTGACCCTTTTTCGTTGTTTGATAACGTCGGCCCCGCAACTACCGCCTTTGCAGCGAGCTCCCGAACCTTCGATCTGGTTAAGGCCTGAACACTAGCTTCACCAAACAAAAGCCCCTTCTCGCGCAGGAGGTGATCGGACCTGTTTGAAAATAGGTACGGGTACTGGGGTGGCAGCATAGATGACACTGCCGCCTCCGTCTCAAGCGCTCCGAAAGGTCCTTCAATAAGCACCTTTGCTACTGGCAGACACACGCTATGAGCTTCCACGGCTTGCTTGATCCACGCGCACTCGCCCATGAACATATGGGGTTCTACGTAAGACGGGTGAACTACATCCATCGTAGCTGCGGAATCGCGAAGCACTCGGCACTCTTTCCCGTTTACGAGGAGGTCTCGCATGTAAGGCTCGAGAAGCTTCATGTTCTCGTCAGTGCTGCCTATTGAAAAAAACACAACTTTTGGTGTTGTTTCCGGACACTGCGCCGAAAAGTGACCCGGCTTCTGGCACGTATAACACAAGCGCGCTCGCCTCATCTCGAACCGCTTTCTGCGTTTGGCTGCCGCCGTCTCTTTACGTTTGGTCGGACTGCTTTCACTCGCATCCGCACTACGCGCGTTCCCCTTTGCTCTCATGGGTGTGAACTTCGGCCTCTCGAACTTCGAGCCAAATTCACCCTTTTGACCATCCTTAGCTCCGCGAGCTCGACGCGTCACAAACTCCTCGGCTAGCTCAGCGGCTCTAGCCACCGTACAAACGTCTGGCCTATCCAAGACCCAGTATCGCACGTTCTCCGGTAACCGACTATAAAACTGTTCTAGCCCGAAACACTGCAGAACTTTATCGTGGTCACCAAACGCTTTCTCTTCTTTGAGCCACTCCTGCATGTTCGACATAAGCCTATACGCAAACTCTGTATAAGACTCACTTTTGCCTTTCTCATTTTCCCGAAACTTCCGACGGAACGCCTCCGCAGACAGCCGGTACTTTTTTAGAAGACTCGATTTCACTGTGTCGAAATCCTCTGCCTCCTCTCTATCCAAGCGAGCGACTACGTCGGCCGCCTCGCCGGGTAACAAAGTGAGCAAGCGCTGTGGCCACGTTTCCCGAGAGAACCCCTGCTTCTCGCACGTTCGCTCAAAGTTAACCAGGAACAAACCAATGTCCTCTCCAAGCTTAAACGGCCGCATCAGGTCAGTCATTTTGAACAATACGCGTTCTCCTGCACCGTGTGCCTGACTTCCATTACGAGCGCGTTCCATCTCTACCTCAAGACGCTTCATTTCCAAAGCGTGTTGACGGTCACGCTCTTGTTGCTCTCGCTCTTTCTGTTCTTTAAGTTCGCGCTCCTGTTTCTCTTTTTGCTCTTTAAGTTCGCGCTCCTGTCTTTTTGACCTCTCCTCAATAGTCTCAAGGCATTCCGACAGCTCGTCATCCTCAGCCTCTAACTCAAGAATAGCCTTTAGCAGTTCAGGTTTTCTTAGTTTGTCTGAGACATCCAGACCCAACTCTCTTGCAAGCTCCAACAATTTCGGTTTGCGCAACGACTTCAAATCCATGGCTGCTCTGAATGCTGCTTTCTCTACTGCTTACTATTGTCTTGCCGCAAACTAACCCGGCAGCAACGACAACCACAATTACCAGCTCTGTTTCTGACACTAACAAAAAGCCTGGCAAAGCTCAGAAGAAGAAAGTCCCGCACTCACCAAACCTCGCAGGCAGGAATTCCGCGCAGTCGTTCCGCTGCAGGCAACCAGTCGTCACACAGGGCTCGTTGCACTGCTCCCGGATCGTCGTTGAGCTGCTCAGCATACAGTCAACTGCATCTCTTCGCTGCTGGCCTCCGTTGTCGCGATCTCACCGCTGGCAGACAGTTGTTTGAAGTCGTAGGCGATCTCACCGCTGGCAACCAGATATTTGGATCTGACTGCTGGTACGATCTGTTGGGAACTCGGCGCTGACGCCCGTGGTTGTACCTGGGTCGCAAGCCCCAAGGGTAGCGTTGGCCTGGCGGCCTGGGGTACAACTGGAAGCATCCGAAGGTCCCGGCAAAGCATGAGTCGACTGGTAACAACGAAACAACTTGTTTATTTTAACATCGCAAAGAGTTGGCGGTCAGGTTTGACCGAAGTAGAGAGACGGGAGAGCACTTTACTCAACAGAAGAAATCGGAGCCCTCCTTTTGGCATCCGGGGGCAGCTGTTTTTATACTCTCGCAGTTGAGGGCAAGAAGGAACCCCTCAAAAGACGAGCACGTGAATGTACAATGGGCTAATGGTGACGCACACTGTCGTAGCGATGCCGTAGCACCATGTCGAGCACGATCTCGTAGCACCCTGTCGTGGCGCTGCCGGTCGGACACAATGACTGTAATGAGAGGATGGTCCCTGCTTTGGCATCGCCTGTTTCGGGCACAATGACTGGAACGAGATCCCTGCTTTGGCATCGCCTGTTTCGGGCACAATGACTGGAATGAGATCCCTGCTTTGGCATCGCCTGTTTCGGGCACAATGACTGGAATGCGAGGATGATCCCTAGGCGGTCGCATCGCCGCAGTCGCGCCTGGAAACACCTGGCGATGAGTGTTGTGGCGACGACGATCGGGCCAAAATGTCTGCCGCCCCGCCGCAGTCGCGCCGGCAAAACCACGTGTCGCAGGCGAAACGCAACAAGGGCTTCAACCTTTGCTCGGCTCTGACATTACCTGCAGCCGCTAGCGCCTGTCGCCGAAGAACGCGCCGTCATCAGCCGTTTATTTGAATATGACGAGGAGAGTTCCAGCGTTCAAATCGATGCGGAATAGAAAAAATACACACAAAACATGCATCATACATCTGGAACCTGTGCGAGAGAGAGAGAGCATCATTTGTTACAACTGTTATTTGTCTTCCAAGCTGTGCCAGCTGCTAGATGCATGTGAGCTCGACTGTCTATTACTGTCGTGCCACGCAGCCGTCTCGAAGAATTTGTTTACAGTGCCTAAAGCATGCCGTACTTAAGCGAGCAGAAGGCGAACATGGTTTTAGCCTTGGAAGCTGCACGGTGCGACGAGAGGAAAGCTGCCGTGTAAACTGAAATTGGCAATGTGGGGGAAGGCCTAGCGAGAACACAATTATGAGGCGTTACTTGACACTGAAAGAAGAAGGTAGCTTCCAGAAGACGCGGCACAGAAAGGGGACCATCAGTGAAGAGGCTGAAGGAGACATTTTGGCTTTCATGACTGCAAACCCTCATTCCAGTGTACGTGATGTGAGTGGTGAGGTCGGCATTTCAAAGTCTTCAGTGTCAAGTGTTCTTAGGAAGGCGGAAATGTATCCGTATCACCTCCAACTGTATCAAAAGCTGCAAGAAAGAGACTCAATGGCGGCTTGATTTCTCAAATTGGATCCTTGTGGACAGTGACGAAATACCGGATTTTGTTGACAAAGTGCTCTGGACAGATGAGACAACCTTGTACAGAAATTCTCAACATCCATAATGCGCATTACTGGAGCGATACGAACCCGCATTGGGTGGCGCAGACCAGACACCAGTAACAATGGTCATTCAGTGTGTGGTGCGGTGTATTTGGCGGAAGGATAATTGGCCCCATATTTTGTGCCCACATGCTCACTGACCAGCGGTACGTGAACAACATCTTGGAAGGCCCAGTCGAAGATTTTCGCTGTGATCTTCCTCTTGCGTTTTTAAAGCGAACTTGGGATCAGCACGACGGTGCACCAGCTCACAGCAGCAGCCTTGCCCGAGCCTGGCTTGACGAAGCCTTCAAACGCCAGTGGGTCGGGCGGCATGGACCAGTGGCATGGCCTGCAAGGTCACCGGACTTGACACCTCTTGACTTCTTCTTGTGGGGACATGTGAAAGACCCAGTGTACCGCAAACCTGCAACTACACCAGAAGCGCTAAAGGCAGAGATTGCTGAGGCCTGCAGCGAGATACCGTCTTGCGTCATCTAGAAAGCTACATCGGACGTGCTGAAAAAGTGCCAATACTGCATTATGGCAGAGGGCGACTTGTTTGAACAGATTCTTTAGACAGACATCACAGCGAATAAATCTCTATAACCGTTATTCATGCAAAGATCTATCTGTGTGAAACTTTTGTACGACATAGAAAGGGTAGGTAAGTAATATGAAATTACAAATTCTCTGCCGACAAGGAATGGACAGGAAGCTAAAGTGCAACCTTCCGTGTCAATTTACAATTCTTCCTTTTGTGACAACCAGCGTAATTCACACGACGTTATCAAGCTTGATATAACGCGTGTTTGCTTGTTGGGGTCTTGCTCCCAAATTCGAACTCATGAGCTTGTCATTTTATCCTTCGCATGCATTCTGCTGGCCTGAGAGTGCAATTATCGCCGCAGAAACGGGAGCCGCGCTGTATTTAAACTGCCGCCCGAACCCACTGGCGTTCATCTCGGAACCAAGCACAAGCTCTGTCGTGGGGAGCACGAAAGGCGCGAAGTGAGCGATGTTTTTTTCACAAAGCACGGTTGAGAACGCTGTAACCGTGGCGCATTCGGATGCACAGAGCGCGCTGTCACGTGGTATTTTTTAAAACTCCGCTGGCTTTCCTTTCTCCAGAATCAAAACGGTCCCGCTAAGTCTATCTCGTTGGAAGTACCTGGGTTGGGCAATATTTGTGGAGCTTCACAACTTTCCTATTGACGCCTGAGCGTTTCAAGCTATGTTTAAAAAGTTAATTTATCTCGGCTAAATACTCAAAAAAAGAAGATGAGCAAAAGATGGTACTGTAAGTTTAGATAAAGGCTAACAACATCTACGCGATTTCTGTTCTGGAGAACGCATAGGTTTTTTTCAAAATCTTGGTCCAAGTTAGCTGGGACACGTGCATATATATATATATATATATATATATATATATATATATATATATATCATAAGAAGCCCCTCGGGCTCCTCGGTTAACCCCCTTTCTTCTCGTTGATTACATAACGAGGGTCCCGAATCCGGCAACATTGATGCCCTTAGGTAGCATATGTGGGTTTATTGACCAGTTGCCTTCACCCAAAAAGATCACGTTCTCGTGACGCCTGCGGCATGAAGGACGTTCCACGTCCGCCGCCAAGCTAGGTCTGTGAGTGGCGGCGCTGGCTAACACTCCCAGGGTTCTATTAGGACACATAAATACCCAAGAAAGTGGATGGGAAAACAGCGCCGCGGTAGCTCTATTGGTAGAGCATCGCACGCGAAATGCGAAGGTTGTGGGTTCGGTTCCCACCTGCGGCAAGTTGTTTTTGCATCCACTTTTATTTCCATTATTTTATCGTTTCATTACGTCATTTATTAAGCACAAGTAATTTACCCTATGTTTTCCTTGGTGTCAGTGTTTGTTGGCTTCTTATATGATATGACTAATAAAAGTCGGGCCCCTCGGTTAACCCCCTTTCTTCTCGTTGATATATATATATATATATATATATATATATATATATATATATATATATATATATATATATATATATATATATATATATATATATATATATATATATATATATATATGCACGTGTCCCAGCTAACTTGGACCAAGATTTTGAAAAAAACCTATGCTTTCTATATATATATATATATATATATATATATATATATATATATATATATATATATATATATATATATATATATACATACACGTGTGCAGATTGTGCAAGCCGAAGGCGTCCGCACCGGTTGCGAGTCGTTCCGACGTCGGCGCAGCTACCTCGATGATGAGGGCCGCGGCCACACCATGGGCGTTCTTTTCTGGCAGCTCAACGATATCTGGCAGGCCCCGTCCTGGTCTTCCATCGGTCAGTAATGCCGCCCAGCAGGCGTAGGCGCTCTTCCACGGGATATGAGAATCGGGCAGCGCCAAAGGTTGTGCTAAATTTATTGAAGATAATTCACATGCCGTCTAACTTTCGGCGGATCCCCAATGAAACATATGGGTTTCTATAATAAAACCCGTATGTTCGCATATCCACTAATCCCATATGAAACATATGAATCGTACATAAAAGTCCGTATGTTCGCATATCCAATAATGCCATATGAAACATGTGGGACAGAATATAACATTTCCTGTGGTTTCCAATATTTAATAATACTATTTGAAACATATGGAATCTAATACCAGGTGTTTCTATTAGCTGCACCAAATTAAAAAGAAAGAAGGATGCCTGCTGCGGATAGCACAATTCTATCCATTGAGATAACTTACACGATGTGGCGGCCATTACTTCTACGAGAAATCGAAATGCTTATGAATAATTACTATAATTACTATAATCACAATTTGCTTCTTTAATTACCTTATGGCAGATATATCAAATATTGGAAAACTCAATATTTGCACACCCATAGCTTTGAAGCATGCGTTAGCCGAAGCCTGGGGAAGAAGCAATAAAAAAAAGAGTATTAAGAGCGTTGACGGCGGGACACGTAAACTTCTTGCGAGATCTTAGGTTCTTTGCTGAGCGTACGCCGCAAATTTTTCATCACAGGTCTACATTAGTTTTTATTTTGTAGATGAGACAAGATAGTTTTTTTTTTGTGTTAAAGAAACGTTGGCTCGTCTACTTGAGCGATTTCAGCCTCTAAACAGCCGAGACATATCGAATAATTCTTGCGTGGTCTTATTACCTTGGCAAATGAGCAAAGATATTGAAAATCCAAAATGAACGAAAGGAAACATTAAAGGGGCCACGAAACACATCTGTTTCTATCATATTTAAGAAATGCACGTGAAGTTAAAATAGGCTACTTCATACATACTTTGCCCCAAAAGATACTTCAATGCGTTCAGCGGACGTGGAATTATTGGCAATCAAACATTCAGGTCACGGTGCTTCGAATCCTTCATCGACGCCTTCCGCTGCGAAAGCTACGGTGGAGCGAGGCATGCCCACAGCGCTCCGCATACTGAACGCCACCGGGGCGCCTAGTTCAAATTTGGTTTTGGATGTTCACGATTTTGGATGTTCACGTTCACTTCCAATTTGGGCACCTACCACGTGCCAAACGCAGTAGTCCTCAGCAAGCCGCAAGCGCGGCTAGTCGAAATTAGCTAATACTAGTCGAAATTAGCGAGACCCGTCGGCCACGACACCAATAAGCAGGGTGGCCAAAGCTCAATGCCTACCCGGGTGGCTGCGGCCG
The DNA here is from genome assembly GCF_050947875.1 of Dermacentor variabilis. Lineage (NCBI taxonomy): Eukaryota > Metazoa > Arthropoda > Arachnida > Ixodida > Ixodidae > Dermacentor > Dermacentor variabilis. Next base: position 78,677,036 of record NC_134572.1, read on the forward strand.
AGCGCGATCAGACGATAATCGGCTTCTTCCACAAGCCCGTAATTAATATCGAAATTCGAAAGCAGATTTTCGCTTACTTCAGACTGATTATTAACTTGCGTCAATAAATATGCACAGTGACGGTAGGAAAAAGCGTATGCTGATCCAAACACGCTTTTTTTTATTGATGTGAATTATTGGCCAATAGCAGCCACGTGTGGGAACCTGGTATATTAAGAAATAGAGCGTCCAGAAACGAGTGAAGAGCAGGCTTCCGTTGAGATGAGAGCGTTTGAGAGAAAGGGTGACTTCGCGCTCCGCTCGCGAGGTCCACGCGCCGCGCGCGACTGCAAAACTTGGCTGAGATGTTCGCAGCAGCGTAGGCTATCCGCGAACTATGGTTTTCCCCCGAGCCCGATGGATGGTTCAGGACCCCTTTAAAGAGACGAGTAATACGCGCAGTTAGAATATCATTTTTTCAGTATTGCTGACATAGTTGGTGAAACATTAATAGGCCAAAATTAAGCGCGGTGGCGACACTATAGAACAAATCGATAACGTTAGGACTAATGCGCAGTGCGGTCCATTGATAGAATACGCATTTCGTATTGAGGGGCCAATTACAGCTTAATAATTGCGTAAACACGTGCAGATGATTTTTATAGTGCGTACTTGTGAGCCTGATATGTCTAATAAGCCATTTTGTTCTTGCTCACTGTAAAAGAGAAATTTTTAAGAGAAGTTATTTTTACTGGCTCTTTATTAGCACCGAGGTGTCGCTTTTAAGAGTTAACTGTTCTATACAGGGCTTGAGTGTCCTTATGAAGCAAGGAATAAGCTAGAAGGCAGTGTCACGAGGTAAAATTGATGTCCCCCCAGAAGAGCCGGCGCAACGTACTCAGCGCACGCGCTTCCAAAAAGACAACGCAGGAGCGGCAGCAGCATGTGGCGGCCACAACTCGCACGAGGACAATAAGTCTGCGCGTTTGAAAACTTGCACAGGGTTGTTGCCAAACCACTTGAACAAGTGCGCATTGACTAAAAGCTACCGTGTACTAAGGGCACTGGGTCGAGCCCACCCAGCGCAGGGTCACCGTGCTGGGCCTACTTTTTGAGAAAAAGAAAAAATGAAGGGGACGTCTTTAGGGAGAGTAGGGTTGCCGAGTTCGCAGCGGGACGTAACACAGCGCTTAGTTTACCGAAGCCAAGCTCTCTTTGCGAACACTCCCTGACTTTACTGTCCGTAGCTGCTTTGTTGAATGCTGCTGCCGTGTTTTTTATTTTTATTTTTTGCCCAGTAGCTCGCACGCCGAACATACACTACCATCATTACTACTGTCATAGGTGTCCAGGCGGCTTGCGTTGCTTTCTGCGAAATTATTCAGTGACAAAACAAAAGGTACCTAAATATACGTACAACAAATATAGGCATGCAATCAAGAACACGATTTTTTTTTATTAAAGCAAACATTTCTATGCTTTCTATGCCTGCTTTCCAATGTTTCGGTGTTTGGAGCATCTGCTTGGTTGGTCTCTCGCCAAGCGACGTGTAGTTTACTGTTGCACCATCTCAAGGATCCGCCCCAGGTTAGTCAGCGCGCCAACCATGGATACAGAGTAACAGCAAAGGGGGGCCGATCCAGGAGACGGATAATGCGTGGTCACGTGGGTCACGTGGTGGAGGGTCTGCGCCACTTGCCGTCTTCACTGGCAGGCAGGTATAATCACAATGGTGCAAACCGCTGTGCAGAATATAATCGGTTGCAAAGTATTTATTTAGCCACCTCACGAAAGCTTCGTTTCTCAGATTTCAGCATGTGGGTTGTATCCGCATAATGTTGTTCTTTCGCTGTGGTCACCCCCCCCCATAATTTGTTGCCTAACTGCGCCATTTATTTCGCACGTTTTCAGAGTACGGTGGTCGCTGGAAAATGCTGCACTACTTCGCCAAGAAGTTCTTCAGTCCTGTGCTCGTGTCACCGTTTATAGATGGAAGTGATCTTCGCGTATTCGTCGTCAACGACAGACTTTTTCCGTTGCAAAATGTTTCGCTCAACATTATTGTGCAACAGTGGACGTCGTTCATTCCTTCCCATTTGATGGGATTTAGGCTCACATTGGTAAGCAAGGCTCTTAACGCGCAAACGAAGTAATGTACGGTGTAGTTTACCGCTCGAGTGAATGCGCCGCTGCGCCTTGCACTTTTTGCTTAACGGTTGCTGTGTTGGGTTAAGCTTTCATCATAAACGCGGGATGTGATGAATCGGCCTTATTAACACATCTTCTAGACGGTTGTATCGATTTAGCGGCATACGGGTTCCGAGCCTTTAAGTCGAGAGGGGACAACGCTCAAGTGATGTATAGCGCAGAATAGAGCGCTAATCAATGTTAGTGTCTACGTTGCAGCCCGCTGCCAGCTCTTTGAAGGCAGTCGAGATAGAATTGGAGTACCTGTGGAATACCAGTTCGTGCTCAAACGTCGAATGCTTCTTGTGGTTCACGCTCGAAGACCCTTCGACGCAGTCTCCGCTCGCGCCAGAGGCCTACGTGCTGCCCGTCCAACCTGGCGACGCACTACTGAGACAGGCGACGATAACGGTAACGCTTCCAACAGCACTTAATTAGTACAGGGCCGTTACAAGCGTATGTGAAACTGATTTGCCTGCTGATTAGACGGTAGGATCACATATAGGAATCGATGGAGCTTCTCTGTGATGGATTTAAATGTTTAATAGCAATCTGTGAGGGCGGCAAGTATACCGGTGGAAGGCGAATAAGAGTGGACATGAGACCGGTTACTTCAAGAAAGGTATCAGGCAGCAAGAGCACGAAGTCTGGATATGGTGTGTGACCTCTAGTGGTGTCGTAGGACGTACTGTAACCACATTTGACAAGGTTGGCTGCTAAAGTGTGTTTGAAAAGCTTGCTGCAGAGGAGAGAGTAAGATCACGCTTACATCTGTAATCACTGCACAGCCACACCATGACGGACATGTTTAAATTAAATAAATATAACCGGACACATGACAGCGCACGCTCGCGGCCTGCATCATTAAGCGTGAAACGCGCAGCGTTTTCACCGCAGTTTTATTGTAAATAAGAATACCCATACGTAATCGAAAGCCTCACTAAATGCTCTGCTATGTTTGGGCGGTTCTTGTTTTTGTGTTCATCGGCAGCAGAGCGCCTCTTTCTCAAAAAGGCCACGTGCCGGGAACTTGGTATCTTAACACCACGCTTAAGTGCTCCCCTACGCCTCCATCCTGGCGCTGCTATTCGACTTGTTTCAAGCCCGCTCTGTTTCCCTCGCAAAGCAAATGCCCAAGTATTGTTTAAGGGTACGTGTATTTGAAAACACCCAAAGCGTAACATTTCAGGGAGACATGAGATGTACTTATTTAACAAGAATGCCAGCGAAACTACCGAAGAAATGCTAAGAAAGAATATCTCTTCTTGTTTATAATGCTACTTCACTACACTAAGATTTCACGATATAGCTCTTGCTGTATTCAACTGCGGCTATAGAAGAGGCAACCAGTACGCTTAAGCTTGTAATGAACAAATCTACGATTATCAATGTTTTGTAAGATATTCGTGATATTAAGCAAGGCATGTGCCGTTGTCTCCACTGCAAAATAGCTAATTCCAAGATAAACGGTGTCACAGTGAATGTGTACGCAGTAAGAAGAGCAGATTCGAGATTTGGTAATAGCAAATGGGTGTTGTTGCTTCTAGGCTTTTATTTTTTTCATCCGTTCTCACGTCCAAGAGCAGCATCTGGATTGTCCGTAGAGGAGAGTTCCATTCATTTTCGGCCACCCGCAGTTGTTTGACGTTCACCCACGTCTAAGTACACAAACGTTTTTGCATGTCGCTCTAATCAAAGTGTGGCTTTCTCACTCGGGACTTGCACCCTCCACCAAGTGCTCACCAGCGCAGTGACAAAGCCACTGAGCGATGGAATCCATCGATTCTGCATCTGGAAAGAGAGGAACCGTTGACGCCAGAAAGTGATTAAAGAAGCGACGCTTTCCCGGCTGCTTCCCTCCGATTTGCTGCTGCTGGCCCCCGTCTTTCCAAGCAGATGGAAGCCAATGTATACCCACTACCAACTATCGCATCAGCCCCCAGACTTCTACCTACTATGCCACCACCCGCTAGTCTCACCTCTAGGCCACGCTACGGCTTCATAGATGACGTCACAATGCTGTCGCAGCGTTCGGTTTATTGCGGTGTGGTGCAACCTCAGCCAGGCTTCCTCGCCCTGCGCTCCGTTGAATACGTAATCGGTAAAGTGATTCCTCGCTACGGCAGCGCGAAATAACATACTGGCACACAGAAGAAGCGGAAGGTTTGTCGTCTCCCTTCTTCTGTGTACCAGTGTGTTTATCTTGCGGGACGAAAAATTAACGCGTACCAACTCGCTCAGTATTCTGCGTAGTCGAAGGGGACGCCGTGCATAGAGCGCGCGTGTAAAGATTCCTAGTTGGTCGAAATTATCCCGGAGTGCCCTCTTGCGGCATGCCTCATAATGATATCGCAATTTTGGCACGTGAGATTCACCTTCTTTTTTTTTTTTGTCGGAGTGACAGACCAACAGTTGGTCTAACTGCTGCAGCCGGTGTAGAAATTCTATTCTTTCCATTATTTTACTTCTTTTGTCGCAGCTCCTCATTTGCACGAGTACACCCTCTCTTCTGTACACGTTTCTTCTTCAGGTGTCATCCGTAACGGGACCATTTTCTTCCGACTTGGAGCCAAGTGTGTACACTTACAACGTGGAGCTTCTCACGGACAACGTGGCGCTCTTCGTGTGGCTCGACTCGCAGGCTCTGAGCGGTCGCTTCTCCGACAACGGCTTTCTCCTGAAAGAAGCCGCCAAGGTGGTCCAGTTTAGGACATCCGACAGCGTGACCCCCGAGCAGCTTCAAGGAACCATAGTTATCTACAGCGTCTCGGATTGCACGGTTAAGCCAGAATGCCCTCGTGGCGTCCCCAGAAACGGGACGCTCGCCGACCTGTGACAGACTGCGTTCGGCAACGAGCGTGAAACGATTGCGCGAAAGGCGGGAAGGGAAATGTGTGTGCTTAGATGGTGCACGTTTCTAAAAATAACCTTCTCTTGAATGTAATTTACGCGATTTCGATTACTTAGAGGTGCAAGTAGTGGTGATTTTCGTTCATGTTAGTTAAGAAAAAAAATCGATCGCATGAATAACGGGTCCCTTCCTTTGCTCAGTTTGCTTGCCTCTGTGTACTTAGCAGATGTCGCTCTCGAGTCGGTGGGAGATTCAAAGTGTGCAATGTCGTCGTCGTCGTCGTCGTCGTAGCTGTAAACGACGCGCAAATTTCCCCCTTTGGCATGCCTGGAAGCGCCTGGCTTTGCAGCAGACGACTTCTGTTTCGCGGTGCCGGAACCTTTTTACCTCTTTGTACGGGGCGTTCACATATAGTTTTAGCCGGCGTCCATATCTCAAGTACCAGCAAGGTGAGAGAAACACAACGGTTGCCAACATTTCACATTTCATCAAGATAAATCACTTAGTGGAGAGCCACACACTTTAACACTAGACCAAGCTAAGTGTACGTCTAAATTAAAAGCGCCGCACTGCTTTCTTTCAGCTCGTTATTGCGAACACAGTGGTCCCATATGCACCACGTAGAACTTAATGAGACCTGAATTTCTTGTGGTTATGACAACGGCGCAAAATTACTAGGAAATAGACTTCCCGTCACACGGGCATATACGGAAGAGATTTAGTAAAACGTGAATTCGAGAACGAAAACAACTAAAAAAATGGTACTAGATAGAGAGATAGACAGGCAGTGCGTATTTATTTATTGCCCCGTCTTCCTGTGTTGTTTTAATTCGTAACATTGCGTGTCAGCTAGCCCAACGGCAAACTCTGCCGTAGTAAAACAGGCTGCCTATGTATAATTTCAATTTTCAGCGGTATCGTATAGGTTGCGATTTCTTGCTTGTCAAGTTAATTTCTCATAATACAACGACATGCCATTCATTGTCGTCATGAACCGCATGCATGTTCACGTCAACCCGGACACACCCAGACTTCGAAGCTTCGAAGTATAGCCATATACTACCAGCATAATCTGGCGTACTCCCTCCAAAGGAAACTATCAGAGTGATGCCGGGCCAAGGATTTCTAGGTGCTTACATATATAAGAGGCAGATGGCGTATAAAGCTGCTTGACGAGAAATTATGCGTATATTTCTTTAAAGGAAATACGCATAATACGCGTAAAGGCAAATATTGTTCATTGTCTGTATTCTATTGCTTTTAATTAGCAATTTCAAAGAAGAAGATGTGCTCTCAAGATTGCTAGATAAATTCGATCATGTGCTTGAATGCGCTATATTGGGTGGAAAAAACACTAATTTGAAGTTACTCTAAGAAGCACGGTGAACACAGTGTTGGCATGTACTATAAAAAAAAAAACATTGATTACCTGATTTTTGAGCCAAACTGAGTGACTGCAGAGGCTGAAGCTGGTTAACACTGCAGGAGCAACGAAAGTACATTCACAGCTGTGCAAATAGCACGTGGTTTCCCCTATTTCTGCGGCTTGTAGTATGAAGCAAGTCTCGACACAGATAGGCTGAAGTTGAACAATGGCACAAATACAATTCCAATACTGAGGCCGTGACTATTGCAGATACAGATGCAAGATCATCATCGTCATCATCAGCCTGGTTACGCCCACTGCAGGGCAATACTTCTCCAACTACCCCGGTTATGTAATAATTGTGGCCATGTTGTCCCTGCAAACTTCTTAATATTATTATGGATTGGGGGCTCAATCCCATCGCTCGTAACACACACACACACACGCACACGCACGCGCACACACACACACACGCACACACACGCGCACACACACACACACACACACACACACACACACACACACACACACACACACACACACACACACACACACACACACACACACACACACACACACACACACGCACACGCACACGCACACGCACACACACACACACACACACAGGTTCACGGTCCGGTCCGGAACCGACGTCACACGGATTCCGTAAAACTCGGAGCTGCCCCTCGCAGCGCGCCCGAATAGCCATTGTCCTGCGTCTTGGTCGGCGCGTGGGAAGCGGTCCCCGACGACGTTCCCGCGGCAACTCCCCCGCTCGCGGCCGACCCGGTTGGCGATGTAGTGTTGCGGCACAACGCCTGCTTCGTCGAACTCATTCAGTCACAACGGCGACTAGGCTAGAGCGTAACGGTGTCGTTCCTTGAAAGTTGACGCCGCCGTCGTCGCAACTGGCTGGCAACACTTGCACCTCAGCTGGGCCGTTCTTGACAATGTCATCCGCTCACCTAACTTTCTGCCGCCCCCTGCTACTCTTCCCTTCCCTTGGAATCCAGTCCGTAGCCCTTAATCAACCTTGATTTTGTAGCTGGAAATTTTTTACCAAAATTGCCCAAAATCGGCAAGATAAAAGAAAGAATATAAAAGACCAAAGTTTACAAACACATAACTCTGCACCGAAGACACGATGTCGCAGTTATGTAAACTGCATCTGTAAAAGCATCTCGATGCAATACAGTAGAATATTGGAGAAAATGTGAATTTTGAATACCCATCCCTATTGCAGAACGCCGGGCAAAAATATGTGCCTTCTAATAAAGAGCTCCTTTCTCTTTCTCTCTGAAATAGTTACTACGCTTACGAGGGTTTCGCAAGATTTCTTGTCTGTTTTCACATAATTTAATTATATTGGTAAGGTATGTTAATGGTTATGGTTATGGTAAGGTAAGGTATTGGTAAGGTAAGGTATGGTAAGGTATGGTATGGTGTGGGTATCTGCAGGTTACGCAAGGGAGAAGTCGAACTCGCTGCGGAGGTTTTACCCTGCGAGCAGCCAAACAAGGGCCCCGCACGCAAAGGCTGGCAATGCGCCTGGCTGATGGGCGGTTCTTCTTCGTTACAATTGTGTATATATGTTTTTCACTTAACGCTTTCCAAATTCGCGTTATTCCACGCCAGTTATGGTGCAAATGAACAATCTCAAACCCTACGTCAACGTAGTAGCGTTGCTGAAGCGCATACGAACGAGTTGGCCCGAGCTATGTCCTACCCTTGGTTTCTGCTGATTGAAGAGAAGCAAATTATTCTATCTCAATTTTCTTTTGTGGTATTCTTCCTGTTTCTGCATTTATTTACTTTTATACCACCCACGTTTCGGTGCGTTAAGTTTTATTTCGGTTTCGATCTTCATTGAAAGATTGTAAAACCGCCTTGCCTCCTGGCCAATTCCCCGTGGTGGGTATGAGCCATTGTTTGGAAACAAGAACAACAAGAAGAAGAACAAGAAGAAGACTGTCCGGTCATGGGACCCCGGCGTCCAGCGCTGCTTCTGGGTCTCGCCGCGTTCCTGGCCGCGTGCGCCAGGGTCCTTGGCGTGGTGCTGCCGCTCAACGGGGACTGGAGGGTGTACAATCGAAATAAATGTACGTACACGTCGGTGAAGACAGTAAGCAGAGGCTTTTCTCACCTACGCGAGTCACCCCTGCACGCGCACAGCCTCGCTTTAATGTGCTCTCTGGGCAGCTGTTCAGGTCGTGCGCACTCATTCACACTTGCAACGCAACGAAGATCAAAGCCATGAGTGGCATAAACATGCGCTACGTCCATGCACGAACACATGCACGTGGTAAAATATCGTGTCGGTAACTTCGAGTGATGATTGAACGCGCAGTGCTATTATGTTCGGTTGAATGCTAAATCCGTCTTGCAGTTCCGAAGGGAACTACTGAGCCTTCTAACTTTTGCACTGTTGATTCGTTTTTTTTTTTCACAGTAAACTACGGATGCTGAATAAATGCGAAGTTTTTTTATTGATGTTACCGGCAATATTTAACGAACACAGAGAGCAGACGCTGACACGTCCTGCGTTTACTGTGTTAGCGTATTCTGCTTGTGTACCGTTTATATTGCGCTCGTAGGATAAATCGAGAATGTGGCAGCCAACTAGCCCGTTTGACAGCGTTATATGCGAAGTGGGGAGACGCTTCGACAATGCAGCCAGCGTCAACTCAGTGTCATAAGAATGTCCTTGTTCGTATTCTTCCTTTTTTTAGAGCGCAGCTCTTTCGCTTTCGTTGCGGCGAGCGTCGGCGGCGGCGCAACCCAGCGAAAGAGCTAAGCGAAAGATGAAAGAGCGAAAGCTGAGTGGGACATGAAAGACGCAAGCCGCGAACGGCAGAGACCAATAAGAGCGGTCCCTTCAGTGACGTGCGTGCTGGTAAATGGTGTCACGCGGACCCGTCCAAGCGCCCGATGCGTACTCGCAACTGGTCTCAGCCGGACCGCTCGTTTCGTGCTATCGTCTGCTCGCGTTAGCTCTCGCTCGCGCTTGTTGGGTTTGCTTGGTTTGGCCTCGTTCGCGTTTGTTTCGATTGTCATGGTTTGCGATTGTTTCGTAATCTCATTGTATTCTGTAGTACTTTCTGGAAGCCTCGCGACGCCAGGGATTACATTGTAACCTTCGAAGAGTCATGTATAAAAGGCGACACGCTTGACCCGCAGATCAGATTTTTGACGATCGCCAACTCTGCTACCTGTCTCTATCAAATGCTTTGCCTCAATATATCGCGAAATGAAAACAAGTGTAGAGCTGCGCTCAAATTTCCCATTAGGGAGTATCGTAATTGTCGGTGAATTTTTTTTAACGACCGCACAGTATGTGTCGGCCCAGCAGTCTCAAAAGCGATTACGTGACGCTATACAGCGGCGTGCCTGCAGAAAGTGTTTATGTGCTCACTGCGGTAGCAGCTGCCGATAAGACCCCCATGGTAGCTCAGTGGCTATGGAGCTGCGCTGCTGAGCTTGAGATCCTGGGTTCATTTACGGTGGTGGCGGCCGCATTTCGAAAGATGTGAAGGCCAAACACGCTTGAGCACTTAAATTTACATGCGCGTTAAAGTAAGCCCCCCCCCCCCCCCCCCCCCAAGTGTTCAAAATTATTCGAAGTTCGCCTCTATGGCGTGCCTCATAATCAGCTTGTGGATCTTGCACGCAAAACTTCAGAAGTTCTTAAACTATCGATAAGATAGGTATGGGTATATGGTGGCATAGGGTGGGCATGTCTCTGCGATAGACGAAGGCGTAGCACCAACGATGTGAAAAGTGCCGTAAGAAACGTCCTCAGGAATCACGGTCTAGTCACATATGTTAGTCGGAGGGGCGGACCTCACTCATGGTATGACGTGTATCATGCCCCATCTTGCAGCGTACCAATTCTCCGGCGTGGTCCCTGGCAACGTGTATACAGACCTGATGCGCGCCAAGCTCATCGACAACGCCTACTACCGCGACAACGACGAGCGCTTCGCCTGGGTCGGCCACGACAACTGGACCTACACGAGGGACTTCCAGTGTACGTATTGCGATTCTCTGCTGCGGGTATGGCAATATGCAGCGTTCACGAGCATCAAAGAACCGAGTTACTGCTACTATAATGCGGTGCAGGAAAGAAACAGAGCTCTATATAGTTATGTACCAGGATGAGGACTGATCAACCTGAAAAATTACGCGCGTTTGCTTGTAGACAATCAGTTCTATAAGTCACTTATTTCGTCGCTGAGCAAAGCAGGCATGCACAGCTTATTTTACCGCACCAACATTTCACGTGGCGATCAGTGCGAAATAACTAAATGCTGTGTGTACATCGATAGCACACAATGGAAAAAGAAAGCTAAGTACAGGAAACAGGACCAATGGCCGAGATCATGAGCTTCTAGATAACACGTACCGTTATTGCTGACACCTTCGCTGCCTTCTTGCTGCTTGATCTTGAAGGCTATGCTATGAAACTTATAATTCGCGGCATTGCGGCGTGGTAGGTCCTGTCTTCTCATTCAGTTGGCAGTTTAAGCAGTTTAAGCCATGTATCTATTTTGCAACACGGCGAAGCGAAGTGCCTTTACATTACATAAGCTTTTTTACAAGCAAAAGAAAAGAAAATAGAACTGGCCGACCTACAGTAACTGGACTCTTATAATGCCCTCCCCCCCTCTCTTCTTTCTTATTTAGTGGCGCAGCAAAATGTAACGCTGCCTAGCAGTGACATCTGGCAATTGCTGATTCTGAGCGAATTATTTACCGAAAGTAGCTAAGCGAGATCAGTTAACAAACGCACACGATCTCTGTATAATCAGTAGACCGCTTCCGAATAAAAAACGTCAGAAAGTACAGTAAGCAGTCATTAAAACGAACTTAAAGGGGAAAAACGTCTGTTTGTTTTAGTATAATCTGAAAAAAAATTTAAATTCGCTATTCTAGGTCCACGAATTATTAGATTCAAAACACACATGTAAAAAAAAATACATTATTGCACTACATGATTCAAAGCGTTGGTGCTTGTACTTTCAGTTGCGCCACTCATTAACTTTTATTTGTTGCCCCGTTGCACACCTGTTGTCTGTCTCAAAGATGGCACTTGATCTAATTTGATAAAAAGTACCTCATTGTCGTTACTTTGAAACAATATGCCAAAGTATTCGAGGTATTATCAGGTGGCACCGTGTGAGCCCCACTTGTTCTTGTGGCTCCCAGGCAGTGCTCTCAATATTCTTATCAGACTGCAAAGGCATGCGAGGACCTTTGGTGATTTGGCTTAACCGAATAGATGGCTCGTATTCAGCAGATTTTTTGTTAAAGTTTCTCTTGCTTGTTATCTATGGGAAACCAACCAAACACCATTGGTTGGCATATCCGAAGATTCAACGTAACCAGATTTGTTTTGACGGGATGCAACTGCTTCTCATCGCCCGATCGACGATAGCTGCCTCATCACAGTAATGTACGCAAGCGTGTGAAAATGTTGCTGTTCGTTGGGTTAGTTTACTCTCGCTAGCTGTTCAACATAAACCATCTGATATTGCAAGTGGTAAAAGGGGCTATTACATAACGGGCCTTTTTATTTGGGGTCAGTAACCAGAGGCTGATATCTGTCACCCCACAATGAAATAGGAAAATAAGGAAGTTAAAGGGATTCCGTGGCACCCTCTTTCGAACGTGAGTTGTTGGCGTAAGTTGGTTACATGACCCATACGGTCACGGAGCTGCAGGGCTTCGTATACTAAAGATTTTGTTCACTTACGTTTAGGTTATGTAAACTGACTGTAACGGACGCCCCACACATTTTCACGAATGTACGATGGTGTTATCCTTGGAGAAACGGAGACCGTGTTGCAAAGAATGATCACCGGTACGCCTACCACGAGTAAATGTGGAAAGGTTATCAAATCGGACAACGGCCTAAGTGGTGGCAAGCAAGCATGACGCAAGCGTGTTGTACAAAAAGATTAGGCAAGAAAGAAAAACTCAATTCCATATACATATATTTCCATATACATATATTTCGGCTACTGTGACGCTGACCCCGTAACCAGCACGCATGGGTATACAGTCTGCACGACAATGAATACTTCTCCCACGCGCTTTGTATGGACCAAGGGGCCGGTGTAACTCGTTCCTTAATGGTTCTGCTCAGTCGGAAAGCATTTTCTCTTAGTCACAGTGGGGGACCTCAAAGCAAACGTGAACGAATAAAGAAGTAGAAACGGAAAAGGAAACGCGGGTTGGCTGGACATCACACTCGGACGCTGTGCGCAAAGCTATTGCGAAAACAGTATTCATCATATATACAAGATCCTTAACAATGCATAGTGTGCTGGTACAATGTGAAAGAGTAGCGACAGACTGATTGGTTAGCTTTGTCATAGACGATTCGGCTTAATCGGAAAGGGAATGCCGCTTTGAAGGTCGCACTGGGAAACATCGCTGATGAAAGTTAGTAGTCTCCTCCTCAATCGACATAACAGTATAAAGGCAGCCCCATGGCTTTTTTTTTTTGTTTCACGAAGTTCAATGTCGCCGTTATCGGTGCCGCGATACCGTCAGTTATTCTCTCTGCTGTTGCCACGTTTCAGTGAAAGAGGAGCACACGCAGCACCGCCGGATTTTGCTCGTTGCTCACGGCATTGACACCGTGGCCACTGTCTACGTGAACGATGTGCCCGTGGGTGATACAGACAACATGTTCGTGCGCTACGTGTTCGACATCAAGCAGCATATCAAGGTACGAGGGCGCTATAATATTTGGGACGCGCACTGACAACGACGCCGTTACAGGGTAGAAGTGAGGGCAGGCGCCAACTCGCGTGTAACTTGACTCTACAATCACAGGAAAGTGAAGCTACACGAGCGGCCACGCGCAGTAGCAGCAGGAGGCGCGAAGGGAGACTGAGAGAGGGAGAAAGAGGGAAAAAGACCGAAATTACCAACCAGTACATTTCTCATCGCTTGCGTATCTTCATTTAATCGCAAGAAAAATGAGTTGTTCTGGTCAACGTTTGTTTAGCTGAATCAGCCCTGAACTGCTCACTTGCAAATCACCTCAAGCTGTACTCCACTGTTAGGGCGGGAGGCTGTCAAAAGGAGATGCTGGAGCGTATTTGTTATAAAGAGAAAGAGGTGGAATGAGGAAAGAGAGAGAGAGAGAGAGAGAGAGAGAGAGAGAGAGAGAGAGAGAGAGAGAGAGAGAGAGAGAGAGAGAGAGAAGCATTCTTCGGGCAAGCAGTGCTTGAGTGGGCTGTAACAACAGCGATTGCATCAGTGGTTAAAAGTCCCACGCCGTGCGTCTTGCGGTGCGGTTTGCCTGTCCAGGTGGGTTACAACAACGTGAGCGTGGAGTTCACCTCAGCCGTGGCGCACGCGCGCGAACATGCGCGCATGTTCAGCAAGGGCCATCAAGTCCCGCCCGAGTGCCCGCCCCTGCGCCAGCGCGGCGAATGCAGCGTAAACCAAGTGCGCAAGGCGCAGGCTTCCTTCAGCTGGGAGATGGCACCGGCGTTCCCCACGCAAGGGATCTGGTGAGCGTACCATCTGATTGTCGGCACCTGCGACTGATTAAACCGAATTTGCCGTGGAACAGTCATTGCTTCAAAACAAGTGCCGATAATCAATCAATCAATCAATCAATCAATCAATCAATCAATCAATCAATCAATCAATCAATCAATCAATCAATCAATCAATCAATCAATCAATCAATCATATTGAGTTTAACCTTACAATTCACTTCTTCCCTCTTCACAAAGGCCTAAGGTATACCGATATCAAGAAAGGGTCCCACATACGATAAAGCGAAATCGGCGTCCGCTTTGTAACGTAGGACTAAGAGGCCAGCGTCGTCTATAGATATATGGCCGTCCTGCGACGCTGTTGCGATGACTGCCTGTTCTGCAGTAATGTGAAGCTATACGGTGCACCTCGAACACCCGCAACAACTTCCATACCCGGCGCGTTTCGATAACCGATATGACCATGTTTTGCTGAGTAAGAAGTCGTATGTTCGATCCCCGTCCGACGGCTTCATTTGGGTCGAGTACAAAAGCCCGTATGCTCGAATTTTTGGTGCAGGTAAAAAAAAATATATGTGTATATACCTGCACTCCAATTTATTTTAAATCTGCCCAGCGTGGCGTCCCCGACGAATGACGTATAGGTTAAGACGTTAAAATAACACGCCAGGTGTGTAAATAGCGCACAGTATGATAGAAGCTACGCTGACAGGACATCTCCAATGCTACCATAAACTAAGATTTACTGCAACGTATATCTTAATGAATGGCTCCGCTTTCTTTTTGTGTCTGCGTTTTATTCAGGAAAGACATCGGCATCGAGATGTACGACGGCCTCGTCATACGTGACATGGTGGTCAGAACTCGACGGCTTGGTGAGTTGTTCAAGGTCACCAGCAAATATTCTTATAGTAGGATACAATTAAAAAAAACAGCAGTGGGCAACAAAGGCACACGGACCACGCAAGGTTGTTACTGCTCCGCCAGCCAGTCCCAGAAGCAAAAAAATAAATAAAAATAAAATCTTCGTTATGCGACAATTTCGAGATGGCGTCATACTTGATACCTTCGGAACGTCTGCTGTTCTTGAAGAGTCTTTTCATCGGCGGCAGCGATGAGGTGTGCAACAGACATGAACAAAGTGTATCTAGTCTGAGCATTTTACTCTTCAAAGGTCCGCGATACAGTTCATTTCACTGCTGACCTCGTTTTACTCATGAAACTTCACTGCCAACTGAAGTGAAGCTTGACAATAAATAGCTGCAGCGAAGCAAGTGTTTTATTTCAGTTCCATAAAGTATTAGGCTTTCGCCATTGCACTATAATAGGCGAGGGAAAACGTATAAAATTACGCGCTAATAATATTATTTTTGTGGTTACCGTCTTATTTGGGTAACACGAAAAGTTTGAAGTACGATTTATTTGCAGCCTCGCGGAGAAACAGTGGCTGGCGGTTATGAGGGCGTGGGCGGGGCTTCACTGCCGACTTGAGTTGTATCCGACTATAATCTGATTTGCCTGTGTTCTGCTAGAGTCATGCTCTGGCTTTACAGTCCTTTTTGTTTGAGTACATTCCGGTCTTATAGCGCCACTGTACACACGTATCTAGTCAACAAAGGGTACTTGTGACAGTTTGATATAACTGTATACCCTAGTATTAATACTCATGTTCTTTTAACAATTGATAATTATTAATGTAATAAAATCAGCATATTACATGCCATTTTCTTCAAGACAAAATATTCACGAGAGGTGCAACGTTTCTCACCAGACGCGCCCTGAATATGTCCTACCTGTCTTAGAAAAGTTTCTATCCAAAGACCTTATTTCCCCAGCATTCCTTGCATACTACAGCATGGAAGCACCAGACACTTTAGCATTGTAAGGAAAGTTCACGATGATGTTGGCCAGTACATGGAATTACTTAAACAACTTTCGATGGCGGTTGCGGCTTCTCGGTGTATTCTTGGTGTGTAAGTGACAATTCTAATTTTCCGCATATAACGTAATGCATATTCGTCGGCTGTTATGAGAGCAATAAAGAATTATTGTTTGGACCATCGGAAATAATTTACCCATGGTCAGTCCTGCTGTCCAACTAAAACATAGAGTGTGTCATGCGTACTTTATATATGAAGTGGTGGTTTAATAAATTACTGAGATGTAAGGGGAATAATGAGACATTTATGTAGTTAACTGCCATACGTAAACGTAGCGAATTGTACAGCCAACTCAACTAGTCCTCGGCACGACATGGGAGCCCCATTGTGCATTTTTCAACAAAATCGTGCGAAATCGTCCAAAAATCCACTTTCTACCCGTGATGCCTAAAGTGGTTAGGCGATTGCAGCACTAGATATCAGGCGCGGAAGTGACATATTCATCACGAAACATTTTTTTTAGTTTATTCCTTGACGAGAAGGCTTAGTCGTACAACGTTTCTCATGCTGAATTGTTAACTACAGAGTTACAAGGTTGTAGTCGCCAACGTCTTTGAGTGACGTGCTCCACGTCTACGGCACGCTAAAAACTCATATTTATTAATGAAACACTGACCTGCCTGTACCCGCCGTGGTTGCCCAGTGGTTATGGTGTTGGGTTGCTGAGCACGAGGTCGCGGGATCGAATCCCGGCCACGGCGGCCGCATTTCGATGGGGGCGCAAACACCCGTGTACTTAGATTTAGGTGCACGTTAAAGAACCCCAGGTGGTCGAAATTTTCGGAGTCTTCCACTACGGCGTGCCTCATCACCAGGAAGTGGCTTTGGCGCATAGAACCCTATAATTTAGTTTTTTTTACCTGCGTGTCTCTACGTCGTCACCATTCATGGTCATAGCGCAAGCTTTCTTCGCCTAAACAGTGGTGCGGAGAAAAGAGGGGATAAACGTTTGTACTTAAAATAAAAGAAAGTGTGCTGACCTCGCACTGGGGGATCAATGTCATCTGAAGCGTCTTGCAAGAACTTGGCTATCTCGCGTTGTTTGGGGTATTACCAAAGTATTACCAGATGGCGCAACGTTTCCGCGTAAGACAAGCAACTGCGTGTGTGATTCGAATGTGTTGCGTGAAGACTAAGGCAAAAGGTGAACGCACGATTGTATCGATGGCATCGACGACGATGGCACGGCGACTAATTTATTGTACGCTCCCGTGAAGAAACGTTAGAACCTGTTCCATTACGACATGAGCGAATCCAGAAGGTGGCAGAATGTCACATAGCGTCTCAACGTGCTGGCTGCCACAGGTTGAAGATTGGTGTAGAAGTGGCGCGCTCTCGCTTTTTGTGAGCGACTTGTTACTACATGCGACGTGACGCAATCGAAATACCGTTGACAATCATTCGCGCAGTCAATCCCTGCACCGGTGACGTAATGAAAACTTGCGCGCGCATGTGCTTTCGATTTTCCCAGCAAATTGGGTAGCTGTGTGACGTCTGATAGCACGAGTGAAGTAAATTAAAATTATATTATGGGGTTTTACGTGCCAAAACCACTTTCTGATTATAAGGCACGCCGTAGTGGAGGACTCCGGAAATTTTGACCACCTGGGATTCTTTAACGTGCAACTAAATATAAGCACACTGGTGTTTTCGCATTTCGCCCCCATCGATATGTGGCCGCCGTGGCCGGGATTCGATCCCGCGACCTCGTGCTCAGTAGCCCAACACCATAGCCACTGAGCAACCACGGCGGGTCCCGAGTGAAGTATGCATGCATCTTTGGCCTAATGGGTAGCTCCTCGGGCCATTGCGCTGGGCGTCTCTGGTTCGAATACGCCGTCGGACACGTGATTTTTCTTTATTTTTCTTCCATCTTCTACGTAAGAGGCCCGAAATGAAGCTAGACAAAGACCTACCTGAAAGTTTGAGGGAAGCGAAGGAACCTATTTTGCTGCAGGGTTCCCACAAAGCAGCAACGTTCTCGTTGATGGGCACCCGTTAGACAGAACGGTGGCTAAGCGGCGCGGAATGAACGGCTTCCTTCACCGCGCTGACGCCGTGCATTCGCAGGCTCGCAAAACAAAGGCGAAAGGCCGGGCAGGTGGTCGCTGGACGTGGGCCTGTTCCTCGAAGTCGCGTTCAGCGGGAAGACGCGGCTGCTGCTCAGTTTGGTGCTCGACGAACGCCTGACCGTGAAGAAGAACATATCGGTGTCCGCGAACAGCCAGCTGGGCGCGCACTACCGGTTCCGGCTACGGATACCCGAGGCAAGTCTCTCGTGCGCCCACCGATGCGGCACGGTGTCTCATGGAGCTGAGCGAAAGGATGTTAAGCGAGAACGTTGAAGCCGATTCGCATGCACCACGCGGCGATTCAAGTGAAAGAAACATACGAAGCATGAAAACTGCCTCCGTATTATGACACAAACTTGAGGGCATGAAATATCTTAGTATGTTTTATTTGTTGCTTGCGATCTAAAGTTTATATTTGGGTCATTTCTGCGATGGCAATTTTTTGTTAAAGGACACGTGCCCTCTTTTTTGCGGCACAATATTTTGTTAGAGCTTGCATCTGGGCGCCAGGAAGAATAAGCACGAAGTGTTTAGCTGCAACTCAAGCTTATACGGAACCACTAATGACTGGCGCCACCTGCATCAATTCATCATGAAGGAGGTTACGTGCGAACCAAACTTCAAGACCAACATTTACCACGCCACATATTAGCCTTATATTTTGTTTTTCTGCGTAGTTTTCTGCATTTCCCATAATTTCTCTAGTGAGTATGAATCTTGAAAGTATGCGCAATGAATGAATGAATGAATGAATGAATCAGTGTCTGCCTTCACATGCTTCCTGAACATTGAATGTTTGTAGACCCTAGCCATCGAGCCCTGGTGGCCCAACGGATACGGAGAGCACCGGTTGTACACCCTGTCCATCTCTCTGTCCCTGGGCAGTGACACAGCCATCATCACCAGGAGCATCGGTTTTCGTACAGTGGACTTGATACAGGAGCCGCTCGTGAATAGCACGGGTGAGTGGTCGGCGATCTGCGACGGGTGAACCACTTGGGGCGCGTTTCCGACGCATGTCTTTGTGTGGCGTCATTTCATTAGGTGCTATAACGATGACTATGATGTTCGTTACCGATAAGCCGGAGTCAGTTGCTGTGGCGAGTGGGCAAAGAGCGAAAAAAGAATAACGAGGCATGACGACAAAGACGGGACGACGCGCTAACCAATGTTTTATTTACCTACCGGCCTAAGTACTAGTCCGCCCCAAGCAACGAGCGCAAGTGCACACCGTTCTGGAACTGCAGTGAGATTCACTCGGCAATGAGACGGAGGCCCGCAGACCTTTCTGGCACGGTGGCTATTTCGGCGCTCCGCTAGCTTGGTTAAACCACAGGTGGCAGGAATCGCTGAGTGTGCAGCTTATGATACTAACCTCTGATGTATTCTTGTTTGTGAATAAGTGCAAGAAAGCTCAATTATAGTACATGCTTTTGTTTCATATTTCTTCTTAGCCTGCTTGTCAAAAAAAAAAAAAGAAATTCGAGCGAAGGAATACGCATTCTGTGGCCGGTGGAGTGCTGGCACTCGCTTAGCCACTAGCGAAATACCAGTCTGCTTAAATCGGTGGGTCAATTCAGACTGAATATAGAAGTACTTAGTGCCATTTTGCCGCGGTCGTATGCCGGGGATATTACTCTCGTATGCGGTAGCATTTGCCTCGTGCATTTTTAGTTTCGTCTAAGCCATGGAAGTTCCCCTAATGTAAAGCATGCCCAGCTAATGTTTAATGAACAAACGCCCGATAACTTGTTATATCTGCTTTCGTAATATCTAGTTAAGTCTGTGTATTTTGTTCCTTGTAATGAAAGCAACGTTACCTTTTCTCGCACTTGTTTTTCAATCGTTTTCACGATTACTTCATGTTTATTTGGGAGAAATAATATATGTATATATATATATATATATATATATATATATATATATATATATATATATATATATATATATATATATATAGTCATATCATAAGAAGCCAACAAACACTGACACCAAGGACAACATGGGGGAAATTACTTGTGCTTAATAAATGAAATAAAGAAACGAAGAATTAATGGAAAATAAAGTGGATGAAAAAACAACTTGCCGCAGTTGGGAACCGAACCCACAACCTTCGCATTTCGCTTGCGATCTCGTTTATTACATAACTTCTTCTCGTTTATTACATAACGAGGGTCTCGAATCCGGCTACATTGATGCCTTCAGGTAGCATATGTGGGTTTATTGACCAGTTGCCTTCACCCAAAGAGATCACGTTCTCGTGACGCCTGCGACAAAAAGGACGTCCCACGTCCGCCGCCAAGGTCTGTATGTGGTGGCGCTGGCTAACACTCCCAGGGTTCTACTAGGACACATAAATACCCAAGAAAGTGGATGGGAAAACAGCGCCGCGGTAGCTCAATTGGTAGAGCATCGCACGCGAAATGCGAAGGTTTTGGGTTCGGTTCCCACCTGCGGCAAGTTGTTTTTTCATCCACTTTATTTTCCATTAATTCTTCGTTTCTTTTATTTCATTTATTAAGCGCAAGTAATTTCCCCTATGTTGTCCTTGGTGTCAATGTTTGTTGGCTTCTTATGATATGACTAATAAAATCGGGACCCTCTGTTAACCCCCTTTCTTCTCGTTTATATATATATATATATATATATATATATATATATATATATATATATATATATATATATATATATATATATATATATATATATATATATATATATATATATATATATATACGCGCCTATTTTGCGTTGCCTGCCTGCCGAAAGGTCAAGCAAAGAAGGCTCAAGTCCCTACATATAGCATATGCGCCCACGTTCGCAGGCGCCACGTTCTTCCTCCGAGTCAACGGGCTGCCGCTGTTCGCCAAGGGCAGCGCGTGGCTGCCGGCCGACGCGTTCCCGGACCGCGTGACCAGCGAGCGGCTCGAGGCGCTGCTGGACTCCGCCGCAGCGGCGCACATGAATCTCCTGCGCGTCTGGGGCGGCGGCCTGTACGAGTCCGACGTGTTCTACGACATGGCCGACCGCAAGGGGCTCATGATCTGGCAGGACTTCGCCTTCGCCAGCGCCCTCTACCCTGCCACGCCGGCGTTCCTCGACTCGGTGGCGCTGGAGGCGCGGCAGCAGGTGAGCACTCGTCTGACACCTCGTGGAGCCGTGGGCTCCCAGACACAGCCGTGCCGCACCCCCCCCCCCCCCCCCCCCGCGCACACACACACACAAGAAGGACGCCGAGACCACAGGCACCCCAGGTTTAATCGTCCTCCTATACGAAGCCAGGCTAGCCAGGGCTGGATGATGTAAGGATTCTATTTCAATCAACCCTATTCCTTTCCGACATGTTTGTCAATCGTCTGAGCCCTGCTTCGCCCCCGCTACCAGCGGGATTCGCCTGTTGTAAAGGGCTTGTGATACAAAAGTAAGAGAATCGAGTAAAATGAACTTTTACATTATACCGGCCTAGTGTTTCGATCCCGGACACATTCCTCAATGGTGGCATCTTGACACGGGCAGAGACGGAGTATCAGCCTTGTCATTTATTAAAAAGAAAGTTAGAGAAACGAATACGGTAAACTGAATGCAACGGATAGAAAAAGTAATCCGAGTTTTAGAACGACGGCAAATAAAGAACCTGGGCAGAAATTGTTTACAATAACACAAAGTACTTGCGTTTAGAGGCCCGAGTTTTCGGTCTGAGGACAAAACGCGTACAGGAGCAAGTGTTCGCAAAAAAATATTTAAAAAAATATGACACCATCCCGACCCTGTGAAAGTGGATGGCCAGTGAAGCTGTTAGAAAACCACTCAAATGCTGTTCGTGGGGATATGAAATGTTTTATTGTTCGGCCTAGTCTTCGCACGACAGCGTTGGTGAAAATTACAATTTTGCCCTCTTCGAGACTCAGGTGCTCTTTGGGAGTCTTAACTTCGCCTGGTCTACAGATAGCGGTCTTACAATGAACTGAAGAGTTGCCAGGCAGTTCCCTTTATATATGAAGTTTGGTGCCGTCCCTCACTGATCCATATGCTGCTGTTGCCCCTTTCCCACCGCAGCAGGTTATGCAAACGTAATCTTTACCGGGAAACACCTGCGGGGAGAAGGAACGTGACTCGCATTGTTCACAGACGCCTTATCATACATCATGCGGTTTTGACGCTTATTTTGTGCCTTCCTTTATTGAAATGAATACTGAGCTGGTGTGCTGTATGCCTGATTCCAAATGATATATGAACTTTTTTTCGGTTAAATTTTTTTGACGGACATGAAAAATTCCGACCAGCTAGAGGCTAACATCTTCGCTGTAAAAAAAGAAAAGGCAGTGAAGACTGAGCACAGTGTAATGGAATACGCAGATATTCCCCCAGCCAAAACCCTAGGGAACGTCCACCTTCCGGAGGTGCTCTCGTCCATATCTGGTGGACACGTTAACTGGTCAGCGGTGGAGATAACCAAGAGACGTAAAAAAAAAAAAAGCAGGGAAGAGATGAGGCCGAGGACATTATAGGCATATATATAGGTAACTTTACAAGATAAAATAAATACAGGTAAAATGCTAGACTCCGATATAGCAAAACCTGATTAGGTCACGCAGGCTAGCTGCCTATTTGTCGCCAACCCGTTTCGAGGACGATGCCATTAGAAGTGATCATCTATCAGATTACCTACCGCTCTTATTCATCGACTGGGTGGCCTTATATATCCTGTAAGGGTCTACCCAACTCCCTGTAGATCCTATATGTGCACCTTTATGACCAGCGCATGCGCAGTTACTTCATGACTGTTCATATTTTTCTAGATTCAGTTACAAGTTCTATGGTCGTCACCTCAGCGTCAAGTCCTTGTGTACCCTGCTAAGCTGCTACTTGGCTTAGTATTTGCAATGGAAGTCATCCAGAAGTAGCGTGGGGACGGTGTCGGTCGACTCCATCTTTCCCGACTTCGTGGGAGAAATGCGCAACGCGATCAGCTGATTTCCTTCATTTCTATGGCGTCGCCTCACTGTAGGCTGTAGTGACCTCCTCGCACACAACTGCGCCGCGTTTTGAGTTGCTGAGAATAGCCGGTGCCAACAAGCCACGAGAGTAATGTCCTTCGTATAGCACTCTCTTGCGACGAACTTTTGAGGATAAGGAAGTTGATGCTCGCAGAGGTTATTATAACTTTTTTCTTTCTTACTACGAAGTCCAACTTGTTCGGGTATGAAAATACGCTCGCTGAGTTATAGGGAGTATTCACAAGGCGTCACGTACGCCATTGCGCAGCCCTATTTGGAGCTTCCACGGTGCTGCTGGAGAGAAGCGGATGTAAATAACGCCTAGCTTTTCGGGGGCCGTGCTGACTGAGCGACAAAATGGCGACGCTGATAACTTCAGTGCGTACCTCACATAGAAGGGTATTTTAGGCATTATTTTCAAGTTTACCGCTTGCCTTTTAGTGTTCGACATATGATAGGCGTACAATAAAAGCCAGAGTTGGGATCACTAAACTACCCGATTTCATTTTTATTTCTTGCTGTCGATGACGTTCATTCAAAGGGCATGAACGGGACCAATGGGGTGACATAAAAGAAGGGCGGAAAAGCGATAAGCCCTCGCGGAAGCGGGCGGCATGATAAGCTGACGGTCGAAACGTGGCTGTGGCCTTCCCAGATTTCCGGAAGTAACCGTCGCCAAGTTTGATGGACAGCTTCCGTTCTTTTAGTCGTCGCTGGCAAGGCGTGAAACGCGGACTAAGTAAGCAACGCCTGTGCCCGAGATGGAAGGACGACAGGCCCCGAGAGAAAAAAGAACAACAGCTAAGTCACGAGTTTTACGGATGAGTGAATCTATAGTGTGTGAAATGAGAACGGCTAAAAGTTCATGGCAGCCAACTCCGAAGGCTGGAGGCTGTACTAGCTATTTGGCTTGGAGGTCGCTCTTTTTCTTTTCTCTTTTTTTTTTTTCGCGTCTAGCCTTGGTGTGGTATTCCCACTAAAAAAAAGTTTGCCAAAGTCTAGAAGTGGAAAGTAAGAATAAAACGTTTTTCTTTCCGCCACACGGTACCCCTCCCGCCGCTGCCGGCGCCAGGCGTATCGACACAGCAAACATTGAGGAAGAATTGATAGCCTACAAGCCGCCGTCTGACATGGTTCAAACAAAAGGCACTTGTCGTGTACAAACAACGTGTTGTATGGTGACGTGAACGGCACCGTAATCTTTGTGTTTTAGCTATGGTGGTTCGTAGTAATCTACATCGTAAGCTGTGGCCTATGCCGCGTTCCCGGAAAAAAGATCATGTGAGCTTTTACACGGTTCCTCCAATGCGATTTGTCTCAGATTACAGGATCCTAGGCTATTTCAAGCCATCTTAACGCATACCTTACACTAACGTTGCCAAATTTGCGAGAATACGTCATATTTATGATAGCTTAGTGATGACAGGATGGGCTCATGGTACTCGTTCACAGTTTTTTCGGCATAGAGCTCCTTTCCTTATTCTACTAAGTGCCACACGTTGTAGAGGCAGAGTGCCCTTTACGGGAAAACAACGATAGCCACTTGTTTAAAGCTTTGGCCACGTTTAGATGATACCGTATAGTCGTATACTGACGTGATGCTTTGATGAGAAAGGAAATTTTACAATGAAGGTGCTAATTTCAGTCGTCGGCGGAAGAAATGTTGTAATGGAGCTTTTCTGCATGTTGCGTTGTGTAAGGCAGCCCGTTTTTTTTTCTCGAGAAGTGGTCGCAATAATCAAGTGCTCTGAATGCTCTGACAGTGACCCTAATAATAATTAAGGTAGATTAGCTGTACCATTGAGTTATCAATTCGATCACTGCGTGTTTACTTTGTGCCAGTCTAGCCATTTAACGAGGATGGTATCATTTGACTTAATGCTTACTCTCCATGTTTTGCAAATAACATCTCGAACATGTTAATTTTTGAAATAGGAAACCCGCTCATTCTCGAGCATTAGATTCTAATTAACGCACTAAAACTGGGAAGTAAAAGACCGCTGCTGGTCAGCGTGCGTGATTCTAGAGAAACCACTAGCATAACTGTTAACGGCGAAATAAAGTCGCTAGGCAGAAGGGAACGCAGTCATGGACATAGTGTGACACGTTCAAGAAGTTCGCCGGTTAGCGTGTTGTACATCGAAAGTACTCTCGTGTGACGTTACGACATTGCGCACAAAATATTCTGGCTTTGTGCAATGAGCAATGATACAATCAGCATTGGAATCGCAAGTAGAATTGGTTTTGATGTATTTATTTAGCAATATTTTTGTGTATATATGTGTACGCTTGGTGAAGTATTCGAAAGTAACTTATTACCTTGAAGTCTGATTTGCAGGCTGACACGACACTAAATCAGTTGGTCGAAAACGTTCTTCTTAGGATGAAAATAGTGGAATGATTGTTCCGCTGTTATCAGTCTAAAGCGTCCAGTAAACAAAAAAGAAACAAGAAAATCTTGTAGGCTCAAGGAATAACCATATATTTATTCGCCCCCCCCCCCCCTTCATTTGTAGCCTAAAATGTTCAGGTATCTGCAATACCTGGGCGTCGGTAAACACGTATAGTGAACTCATTTACATACTTATAGTAGGTAACATATTTGACGCTGCATGTGCAAAAGCATGAAGAGAGGTATCGTTCGTTCTTATACGAGTGTTACTGGTCAAGCTTTGTGCAGCAAACTTAAAAGGCGGTGACGTTTGCAGGTGCGGCGTCTGAGTCACCACGCCAGTCTAGTTCTCTGGTGCGGAAACAGCGAAAACGAACTCGGCTTGGCTTACAACTGGTGGAAGTGAGTGGCAGATCATTATCCGCTTTTTCCGAAGCCGAGATTCCCCGCGTACCAAAGGCATTCTTCTATGGAACGGAATATGACGATGCCATGTCTTGTGTTAACTGTCAAATAGGGCGAATTGCGAGGAAGAAATTAAGGTATCCTGATGTCCCTAGAGTCGCAGGGATATCGTGAAGGGTTGTGCAGTACGTCAAATAAATACATGCGCTCTGTGTGCGAAGAACACCGAAGAGGATCCGAAAAAAAAAAGGTAACAGCATGTATTGCCTTATAGGAAAGAGGGACGAACATTTATATACAAAAAACTGTGTCCTGGTTTGCACTCTAAGGCGAGGGTTAAGAATGAATATGATGTTGAGTAGATGGTTTAGGAGAGCGGTTCCACGAAGAAGTATTGCGAAAGTTGGCAACCCAGACCTCCGAACGCCAAGAACGTTGCGGCTTATTGGCTTTGGTTTGGACTAGGTGTGGGTAATTGTGACTACGAAGTGGCACACTATGTGCATTTGGAGCTTGTTGCATTTCATGTGATGTAAAGTCAAATGACAAATATTCACGTTTGTGTCTGCACCACGAGAGCTAGAGTAATATGAAATTCGTTCTATTTTTGCTAGCTGAATGCACTTTCTTTTTGGCACTGCAAGGTTCTTTGAAGAATCGATGCGTACTCAGTCTTGAGCAAGCCGGCGACTTGATGGAAACGGTAGCGCCCGAGTAAAGTCGGTGTTTTGACGTCTACCGGGTACAGCTGACGCTTCTGTTTTCTTTGGGTGCATAGATTATGGCTGGATACAACAACGACATAATTATCCGATAGCGGCAAGAAGACACATTCCAATGCGTACTTTGCTTCAACTTTCAATAATACTATTTTACTAATTGTTCGGTCGCCTTTATTCAGCGAGAAGGCCAGTGTTGGAAAGCTTTTCCAAACTATGAGCTAAGATGAATGTATTTGTTTATTACATTCCTATTATATTTATATATATGTATTTCTTCTTCGTGCTTCCAAATCGATACAGTAAAAAGGAAGCCTGAGTTTGACTCTTAAACGATAAGAGGTGGATGCTTAAGCTGTAGCTCTTCTCTGCTAAATAGTAATAGCACTGACGTTAGATAACTTCATTTTATACATCCCCCCCCTCCCCTCACCCCCTCTTCATGTATGATTGTTCGCTCAATCATGCAGGCTCTTACACATTGTGTTTTTCGAAGCAACTTTCGCTGATTTCGTTACATTATCACCGTGCTTGCTTGCCCCTGTTTATTCTAGCATATAATTGGCTTCATGCCGTCCCATTACGAAACCACGATATTCCGTTTCACTTCTTTATGTTTATGCAAGGAAATACGGCAGGCTCAACGCACCTGTTGGAATCAACGTTAAGCGAAACTTTGTTGAAAACTCTAAGCTGAATGCTATGCAAGAATACACGTGACACGCGTGCAACTTTATTGCCAACCACGAGTAAGGAACTGTTCACCCACGTGACCGCGGTATACACAGTCTGCCGATTGAGCCCAGTTTTGACTATCTGATCTCCTGGATGGGCCAAGTTTACTTTTAGGCTGTCCGCGTTATCGGCTCACTTTACTCAGCGAGAAATTGACCGAGCAGACACATCAAATCCCGCGGAGGAAGACAATCACTTTGATAAAATAATTATGGGCTTGAAGGTAGATATTTGTTTCAATTAGAACATTTATGTACTGCTTGTTGTTTCGTTTGAAACTAGACCGGTCACCGGCACATCAGCAGGGCCAGTATAGACGACCACATCTTCTGGTTCGTCGGCATCGATACCGTTCGGTGACAGGCCTGTGAGGAACGCTCACCCGCTCAAGTACTTCGCACTCTCCGCATGTTTCGGCGAAGTAGCTGGTTTTAGGTTGGAGACGCCGTCCCCAACCAGCGACTATGGAAAGTGGCTGAAGGCGCAAATATGCTGTTGCTCAAAATCGCGCCTAGTGCTTCTTTTATTCTCAGGAAACGACTCACAAGCATGATTCCAACGCTGACGAGACCAGGACGCGTAAGCACAGGGGGCGGATATCTCGAGAGCACGAACTTCCTGTGAACACAGTCATCCGGTCGCTGTATAAACTTGCGCGCAGTTCGAGACCTGCGACCTTCGTCTCGGAACTTAGTTTGATCGCTCGCTTTGCACTGTGAAGTGGGAGCGAGAGGCGATGAAGTAGTTCACGCACGTATACTACTTTCCTGTCAAATATCAGTGTCAAACAGTACCGTGCAAACTTGTTCGTTGCCAAGACTCCAAATACGATCCAGATAGTGTATAGGCTCCGTATATAGTCGTCGACCCTCGCATCATGTAGCTTTCAATTTATTTTTGATAGTAGAGAGGAGTCCAAAGTTCTTTTTTTCTTGTCTTGCTATAAACAATATATAAATAAATATGAGAAACAGAGAGAGAGAGTGAGGGAGAACATTGCCATCGGGTGGTAAGGTTGAGCGCCTCATTTTCGCAAGGCCGACTGCATGGCTCCCTAAAGAGCACACATTTCGCCGTCCACTCCTTTTGACAGCTTGGCTAACTCGTCCAAAGCAGTTCGAGTAGCACTGCGTCGCGGCCACTATTTCAGTGTCTATGGCAGACACTGGGGCTAATGCTGTGCCAACAATGCCCGAGAGGGTTTCTTTTTCGTTCCTTCTTTTTTTTTTTTTAAACGTAGACATCTGCGAACTCCATTGGATGACGTGTGCAGTGCCCAACGCTCCCCCTTTCCCGTCTCTCCTTTCCAACTGGCACCGCTTTCGCCGAACGGCATATTTGCTCGTTGTAACCGTCTTCGTATAGCCGTAAAATCTTCTCGGGGGAACTTCGTTTAGGTGTCATATTGCCTTTACTTAGCGCAGATGCGGATAGTATAGGGGCGTAAGACTGCTTTAATTGAAGGGTTTACAGCTAAGCTGTTTAGGGGAGTATCGCAGCCGTTTTCGAGCGATGGGAGACGCGTGGCGGCGCGCTCAGTATCAATCAGCAACAAACCCTCCGTCGGGGTGCTATTTTTTTTTTTTTGCCTGAAATGTAGTTATCGACGATTACAAAATAAAAGTTAGCTTGCATACACCACACAAATAGACAACACCTTCGATGCTTGGTATTTTTGGCCAATAATTTTTTTTCCCGTCCTGTTTTACCTGCGTCACGTTAAAGGTCTGGTAGGCATTTGTGCGAATGTCAGTGGTAAAGCACCGCCAGCAATGCAGCCTGTGGGGGAGCTTCGGAGCTCCCCCTGTGGGAGTTCCGGTCACACATGACCAGGGCATCGGTGACGAATAATCACCAAGAAAAGAACTTATGCAGCTTCGCTGTCTTTGATGTATCAGTTGCTCAAACTGGTATACATCTACGAAATAGTTTTTTTTCCCTTTCCTTACCAACAGCAATCGGTGTCAGTTCGGCTTGCTAGACATCTGGTATTAAAGCAGCATTCCGAACGAATAGCGCTAGCTACAGAGTTATAGGAACACGGAAGAACACAGGCGCTGGAGCAACTTCGCGCTTTTATTGCTGGTCTGGCATACCTCCAATAGGACACACGCCTGGGAGAAAAGGATATATTGGAAGCACAAAAAAAAAAGTAATACAGGGAGAACAAACGATAGCGGGTTCTGAGAAGGGACGAATGAATTGTAAGTTATACTTTTATTAAGTCAGCTTCAGTCAGCTGTGAAGAAAGTACAGACCCTTTTCGCGGAGTAGTTTGGTCCACTAGTGCTCTAGTCTAGAGGAGCAAGATGGTGCTTTCGGCGGTCCGCCGATTTTTACCTCAATCGAAAGTGCACGAATGCGAAACCATTACCGCTTCTGCACTGTTACTGTGCGATCAGCTGTGGGATATGCAACCGGTTTAACGCTGACGCACTGTACTCGGTTCATGCTGCAATATGTGGAACGGAGGAAGGGAAGATCGCCCAGAGCAGTAGTTGGCTGCAAAAATAGTGACTTACATATTATGGAAATAAATATATCTGTGTGACTAAGGTCACGGAGTACTGCTAGACAAGGACTGGCTGTGTTGCCGGTCTTTCGCGATGCGCTTCTTTCCTCGAGAATAAAAAAAAATATCCACTCATTCGCGAGCGTTTTATGGGTAACCTCCAAAGAAACGACTCCAAGTGCTTCAACCACGGAAGGTCGGCAAGAGTGAGTACCGCTCGTTGCACATTGGCAAAGGGAGTAGCGCCGCTTCATGGCATTGTAAGTTTATCGCACGTTGTCTACATACATCGACCTCAACTCACACTCATACTTATGTCCAGTCTATCGCCGGTGTATGAATGCACCGTAGCATGGGTTGACTACGCCAACAGCACACGAATGTTCGAAGTTGAACATTGGTGTTCAGCTTCGAACATTCGAACATTGCGCTCATATAATGCATTTTTTAAAATTTTGACAGGAAGATCAAATCACAATCATCACCGATTCACAAACAGCATGTAGAAATTACCAACAGGGCCGCATTTCCAAACAAGCTCTGAGCATCCTTGAAAAACGAGACAATTTTCCAGAACTGTACATTGCCTGGGCCCCGGGACACGAGTGCCTGGCGGGTAATGTAGCAGCTAATGCCGCTGCCCGAGATCACATTCTCCGGGCTATCCCACCGGGTTCACGAGTACCGGTAGACCAACAAGATAGCGTACCGAAAAGATACGCCGATATCCTGAGCCACTACAGACTGGGTAGGAAGATCTATCCACCCCCGCATCCCAAGCTGACAAGAGAAGAGGCGGTGATCTTCCGAAAACTACAGACCGGCACATTGCCGCCCGGCACCCTGCTACACGCCGTGTATCCTACGAGCTATACTCACAAATGCGCCTTCTGCTCTACGCCCAATACCCTCTACCACATGGTATCGGAATGTCAACAAAACCCATCGACACCGCCCATCACCGGACCAACCGTCGAGCAGTGGGAGGCCCAGCTGACAAGCTCGAGCCCTGAAGACCAGCATCGCCTGGTGAGCAGGGCCAAGCTATCGGCTCAGGCCCACGGCATCCTGGACTAGGGACGCCGCCCACCTCGGACGATTTTACCGTCGGCTCATTTCTACTAATAAAGTTTATTCCTCCTCCTTGACAAAATCGATTTGAATGGACGTTAAGACTGGAGGTTCTGCGGGTTCACAAAATACACTAGATTGGTGAACGTTTGCAGCCATAGCAGTAAACTAATTCACCAATACTAATTGTTTAAAGCGGGTTTATTCAGGTCGTAGAGCAGCAGCGACACACGCAACACCAGCAGGTAGGGCGCAGCCAAAGAGCGAACTGGGTACGAGCCACGCGATGGCAACGGCGCTTTTCAGCGTGCCGATCTTCTTCGTCACAGTTTCAATAAAATATATGGTGAAATTTAGAACGCGGTAGTTGCATAATTGGACGGATCGGACTGTAGAAATGCCTACATATCGGACTGGCTGGGCTTGCTCCCGCTAATCTGAAAACACACCTACCGTTTTTCACGGCTTTCGAACAAACAATACAATAAACAATGCAAGCAATACCGCAGGAAGCTTTCAGGTGGATCAAGAGGCGCAAGAAGCGTAGTTTATGACTTGCACAAAAATGACTCAAAAATTGTCATCGCCGTGTTAAGAACACATGACCAAGCGTGCGTTGAAGAATTTTCTTCTCCTTTCACGAGCGCCTAGAGCTACAAGATTTCCCGGGATAATACGGTCCAAGTGCCTTAATTTTTTTGCTAAGAAAATCAGGCTTCCTTGGTTTTCGAATCGTCCTGGATTCGTAACCGCACAATCTGAAGATAAACGCGAAAATTCAGCTTGTTTCATCCTTTGTTCGTAAATCAAAAGCCGTGTGCCTACCGCGGCTAGGCTTACTGTTTATTCCTCCCCTACACGAATATTATAGACAAAGGTGAAACAATCGGTATATTATTTATGCCGGATTAGGTTACGTTATAGACTTCCAGAGTGCCTACGTTATTTAAAGTTCACTCGACAGTTTTAGCGACAAGTACAGCGATTTTTAAGCAAAATTTAGCGGAAATCTAGCGACGTTTGTCTTAGTTTAGCGACACTTGCCAAAATATATGACAACACTGTCTATCACTGTAAAAGCTCTAGGACCTACTCGTATAGAGTTTCATACAATAATTAGTAGAGGGAACTGTGACGATAGTGTCTATGGGAGATGCAAGGGGGGTGGACCAGCCAGCATAGGAATTAGGGGAAGTACGTGGATTTGCCTAAACTTCGTCCTTTTGGCTTCGAACGGCTTCGTGGCTTTGTAAACTCGTCATATTGAACAAAGTAACGCGTAATATATAATTAAGGAAACATTATTAAAATTGTCCAATGGCAGGATTCGAACACACAACCTCTAACACAGAAGCCCGATATTGAAGCCATTAGTCTCGGCTCCCGATCACGAGCATCTTCGCCGAAACCAGCGCGCTCAGGCTGTCGCGCGAGCCCGTGTAATTCGGGCGCCATGGACATGATCATGAGAAGAAAATAATTCTGGAGTTTTACGTGCCAAATCCACGATGAGGCACGCCACAGTGGGGGACTCCAGCTTAATATCGACCACCTGGGTTCTTTAATGTTCACCCAATGAACGGCATATGGGCGTTTTTGCATTTTGCCCGCATCGAAATGCGACCACCCCAGCCGGGATTTGATACTGCGCCCTTGGGCATAGCAGCGCAGATCATGCGAAGAATCACATGATGTCGAGGATGATTCTATATCCCCACGGTACAACACACTCCAACTCTATCGTCGCTCCCGCCAGCAATGCCCCTTTCACACAACTCTCTCAATAGGGATGACGCTGTCTTCTGGCGGCAGCTTCAGGCCAAAACCTATTCGTATTTAAGTCTATCGTGCTACTCACCCTACCATCTGCTACTACAAATGTGCCCGTTGCGGCAAACATGCGTCACTGCACCACTCCACATGGGAATGCCCTCACACATTCAACGTCCCCATAACCCCGAAACCCCAACTCCACCTCTAAACACTGGGAGCCCGTGGTGCCCGACTTAGGCCCCGTGTGACCAGTAACAACTGGTGTGGCGGTCCCGATAGGCAGCCATCTTGTAGGAGTCCTGGATTATAGGGGTCCTGGACTATCGCCACCCCATGTGGTTTGTTGTTTAGACTGCGCTGCCTTCGGGATCGGCCCACATCTCTGGGCGGCACTACCTCCAGGATCGACCCATGATTTTCGATCAGTAATGTCACGCTTCCGATTCCACTTATGGGGGCGCGCAGTCCGAACGAGCACATGTGGATTTCATTTCGCCATTTTTGTGCTAATTATGCATTGTTACCTGGTCCGTACATGCATAGCTCTACGCTAACAAGATGCGACTTTTTTTCCGTACCAAGCTTCATTATAACGCCTATTTCGTTGTCTTAGGTGTGGTAGAAGGCCTCAAATAGTCTAATTTGATTAGACGAAAGTGGTCAGACGCCTAGATCCCACGAATCACAAATCAGTCTGAAATTTCCGAGGAGACCGTGTCTTCAAAAACTGTAAGATAGGTTACAAGCGTTCCACGCGGATGAGTATCCTGCTAGGTATATTATAAAAGAGCCGAAGCAGGTAATAATTGCGATCGTTATTGTCATTGCGTATTCCTCCCTCAAAACGGGCGAATGTGTACACTGCAGCGCACAAATATTTTGAAGACGTCCTGGTCGCTCGGGAAGGAAGTGGGGCGGGGTGAGGGGGCGGGTTATTGGACTGTCGCAGAGCAACAGTTAGTGTGTTGACGGGGTCGCCTTGAAGGTCCAGAGAACAACCAAGAGTTTAGGTATGGATATTCCCACCAGCTATGCACGACCGGTAGCCCGGCCCATTTCCCAAGAACATGGTTTGGTTTTACGATCCGTCGCTAAAGGTTGGGGGTGGGAGCAGAAACTATTTACTCTGAGTTACCCAAAACAAAAGAAACGCGGTTTTGGTATTTTAGCTTTCTTCTTATAAAACAATTTCAGCCAGTTCTTCCCAACAGCAGTAGTATGTATTAGGATGTGTCGTGTTGTCGGAATTATACTGTGAAACCACTCTTCCGGTAAGCGAAACGACTACTGCGTGGTCCCTTCGGTTTCGGTTTTACTGGAGTCTGCTGCATCAACGCTCTAGCGACTGTTCGGTGTATGTAAAATTTCTTGACGATGTATATCAAACACGATAGCTGCGCAATACATGACCGAATGTAAGTAACAGGCTAGAAAAGGGTCAGTAATTTTTTCGTTGCGGCTATTGCGGCGTCGCGATTACACCTGCAAACTTTTCGTCACGCAACGCTCTGTTTTCATCACCACCACACGTTTCCATCACTGAAATATTTCTCTCACATCACGGCCTTCTTACCTAATATTTCCCTCACCGCAGCAAAGGTGCCATATTTTCTGTGTTAACAAGCACACGTCGACATTCGACAGATGAGTATTTCTTGTTGGATCAGTTGGTGATACATAGCCATGAAAAGAGGAAAGCCCGTCTTTTTCGTCCATTCAGCGTGTGTATACTTTCACGCCCCTCTTCCTGATTGTTATTCGACACATAGTAATGTAGATGCACTTAAGCTGTTATCACGAATAGAGGTGCTAGTTGCAAGCTTCTTATGTTCTCTCTCTCTCTCTCTCCCTCTCCCCTGTTGGCTGTATGATACAGGCTCCTCACGACAGAACACCGTGAAGACTACGTCAAGCTGTACGTGGAAACTCTGCAGAAGATAGTCTACGAGGAGGACATGTCACGGCCCTTCGTGGGCTCGACCCCTTCCAACGGTTTGCTCTCGGAACTCAGCGGCGGCATTCACGACAACCCGAACGACGTGCTCTATGGCGACGGTATAAACACTTGGTTTAAGGGGAAAACAAATACAAAAATTAAATCTGCTTAAACTGATAAGCTAGTGTTTCAAGAGCCAATTTGTGATAACGAAGGCCGAGCTCTCACTTTTTTAAAATTTCGAGCTGAACGCCCTGCACCGGCACGTCAACGTGGCGATAAGGACGTCAATGCATTTCTTCGCGCTTGGGCCATTGTGGAGCACAAAATGTTACTAAAATTTGCCAAGTTCAGTCGTTGGGTCAATTAAATACGATGCAGTTCATTTTTACCAAAACAGAATTCATTGTGCAGTGGCAGACACCGTCAGAATCAATGACGTCATGGCAAGTTGGGACGGGAACTTTGAGGCGGCGTACCTTTTAACATCCGGGTTCTTGAGGTTGAGCATTGTTTTTATGACTATTTGATGCAGTGGTGTAGCCAGAAATATTTTTTGGGGGGTGAGGGGCGAGGCGGGGGAGTGCACGCATTTGCCGGGGATGGGGAGGGTGAAGAGGGTGAGCGAGTATGAGCAGGCAGCATACTAAGACATTTTTTCTTAGTGGGTGAGGGGACATGCCCTCTGCGCCACCCCCTGGCTACGCTACTGACTTGCTGGCGCTAACGTGAATGAGGGCAAACTAAGAATGCCCTTCCAATATTTGTGTATGTTGCATTCGTTTTTGAAAAAAAAAAGACACAAGAACAGCCAAAACTGCGCATTTACTTAAATTTTGAAACTTCCTCGAGTTAGTTCCAACAATGTCGCGCTTAAGGTTGTAAGGCTGGCATAATCCTGGGACGACAATTGCAGCGAAAAAACAATGATATGGCGCATTGCTAATACTTCAGTTTAAAAAAAAAAGCATTTGGCTGTTAGACACCTGGTAGTTATGTCATTTTAACTCGTCGCAAAAAAAAAAAAAAAAAGCTCCGCTTGACTGCCCAAAGAAAGACAACCAACGCCTTTCAATCGCGACCACCACCCTCTGTACAATCCCACCTTTGTGAAATTTATGTCTTTACCCTTTCTCTCTTTATTGTTGTTCATTAACATTTATATGGCGTTTAACAAGTTGTGCATTATATGTCTCAGCTCACTTGTTACCTATATTCCTTTCTCTCTCTCTCATTTGCGCACGGTTAATTGACAGTGCACTACTTCGACTACTACTCCCCGCCCTGGAGCCTGGATTCCGTGCCGACTCCACGATTCTGTTCAAGCTTCGGGCTTGTCTCGTTCCCGTCGATGGAGACGCTGGCCACCGCCCTTGAACCCGGAGATCTGGTGCTGCCCTTTCCGCAAACGCTCGAGAACAGGATGCACTTAGGTTGGTGAGCAGGGCAATAGCCGTGACAAGTGCTTGATGTCTCAGTACTTTGGACAGACGGCATTCGCTTGCTATAGCGTTCAGATTCTGGCAATGCATTCTTAACGTCGAGGGAATCAATGTCTCAGTGATAAACGTGGACTATTAGAGACACCGCAAAGCATAAAAGGCTCCAGATTATTCGGAGCACTTGAGGCTCTTCAACGTAAACAAACGTAGCTCTGAGTACACAAGCGAGAAAAATAACGGAAAGCGAGCGGCTCAACGTTCAGTCAAGTAATAGCCGCATATAAGACCAGTATACAATTTCTAACCACACGAGAGGATTTGATTTACGATTCTGTCCGAAACCGGGTCCCGCTACTGGTAATTACTCTTGCGACCTACAAGGACGCCATAGATGATCAATTCTGCGCCAGGTAACTAAACACGGTAATTTTATGGCCAGACTTACCTCTACCGGTAATGCGAGCCGTTCTTTTGTGGTCATGTGTACACGGCAGGCAGCTGGTATAAAGGCAAATAATTTTCACGTGTTAATTTATATATAAGCTGTATAGGGAGAAAAAACGTAGCGATAGCAGTAAGGTGGGTTGACAGCAAAATATTGTTCGGTTATATTTAGAATATGTGGCTTAGGAAGTAAAACCAAATAGCTATAGCGAGATTTAGACAATTTACAAACTGGATTGATGTCGAGGGAAAATAGCTCTTGAGAAGGGTTAGATGAGGGGTACACGGGTTGGCAAAGCCTAAATAGCACAATAAACTGAGAGGAGGCAGGGCCTATCCACTCTTCTCGCATCTTTATGAAGTCATTCTCCTACCATAATTTATTTCGAGCAGGCAATTACCCATGAAAGGCAGTCTTGGTGCTCAATACTTGAAGAAAATCTGAATGGACTCTTACGGTTTACGTTGTTTACTTAAAAGTAAGCATAAACAGACTCAATGGCGCGTCTGCCCTGAACTGGATAATGAAGCTTTTTGCCGTTTGTTTTAGAAATGTGGAGGCAAATGAAACCAAGTGTTAAGAATATCAATGTTCAGATTATAACACGAATGGGGAGTATATATATATATATATATATATATATATATATATATATATATATATATATATATATATATATATATATATGTATATATATATATATATATATATATATATATATATATATATATATATATATATATGCACATAAATGCAGAACACATGAAACATAACACAGTCAGCTTTCAGGACCCTGTTTGGGGGAGTACGCAGTGTTACTCCACATGTCTTGCGTTTCAGTTTAACCTCACTTGTGTTGTATTTTCTATCGTTGTCAATGAACCTGCTGTTTCAGACATTTCCAGGATTTGTAGGGATAGTTTCGCCGGCCTATTTCTAGAGTATACGCCGCTTTCCTGGTTTCAGAAGAAAAAAAAGCGAAACGCAAATGTAGAAGCTCCCGCGCAAATGCCTCGAATCTCGAATACTGAGAGAAATCTTCCACAGAAATATCCCCCCTCGCCCGCGTTCTCCGGCGTCCCCTTACCAACGCTTTATAGAGCCGGTCCGCCTTGGTTCGATAGCACTCAACGTGTTTGGTGTCACCCACGCGCCTCGAGTGTTTGCGTAGCACTTTGGAAGGCGAGCTTCGCGTGCACATTGATGGGCAGCGTTGAATGGCCTATGCCTCGGGAGTTTCACTCGTTTCAGTAGGGGCGCGTGTATTTGTAATGAATCTGGACGCCGTGGAAGGAAGTATGCGCGCATTCCGTGAGTGTCTCTCTACAGTTCCACTCGTCGCTAAACTTAGTTATGAGGCGGCGCACTCCTCAAACCGAGGACACTACACAGAATGAACGTCTCGGCAATGCACGCGCACGTTCACTGTTATTGCACTGTGTACGGCGTGCCACTAGCGGCGACAGGATGAGCACTGACCGGGAACGAATGCAAGACTCGCACGACAAAGCGTGTGCCGCACATAGGCGTAAGCGCAACGAGCGTAGACCATCAAGCCTAATTCATCGCTCTGTTACATGTGCACGTATACGCATTGATGGCTGTCTTGGGGCAGGGGATAGCTGCGAGCTTTAGAAATATCAGACGGTTTAGCTTTCCGAAGGATCGGAGTAACAACGCTGCGCGTGGACCTGGACTCAACTTGGCTTCCCTCGTATAAGCGATGTGCTATAGATGTTATAGCTTTGTGGCCGGCTACATCTAAAGCTCCCAAGCAATGAGTTCGAATTTTCAACACAAATCTCGCTTGTATGCAACAAGACGCTTTCATAGTAGAGAACTAGACCGCGAAGGTAATTAAAGTTTTACACCATCTTCGAAGACAGTACATCTTTGGCAGTCTTGCAGCTTATCTGGCTCAGATTCTTAAATTGTTTCAACATCCTGCAACAACTTCTGTTTGAAGTGAATTTTTATTCAAATTGTAGGAGTTTTACGCATTTATTTCTTGTCATCGTATACGGCACGGCTATTTACAGCGAGAGTAAATTTTTTTGAACTTGAACAATCAGTCCGCGTCGCGAACGCTTTATGCGTTGATCGCGCTGTAAATCCGTAAACAGGCCTTCGGAGTCACCTTGTGTAATTTGTATTTCACAGTAGCTCAGCTGCTGTCGGTTATGTGTGAAGTGCTGTGTTCGTGTCCCAGCCGCAGCTGCCGCAAGCTGGCGGGGACGCAGAATGTGAAAGTAACCGTGTAATTCACCGACACGTGGGAATTTTGTTACTTGAAGTTTGTCCGGGGCTTTCAGAAAAGACATTACGGTGAGCTTAACTTGTTGGTTAGCTTTTATAATTCACTGTACTTCCCTGAAATACACGACACGATTAATTTATCTATACACGCGCGCAATGCGAACTGTTCTTTTCGTATCCTGTTTGTGTGCGTGTTTAGATGTCCTTATTTCACTGACAGCTCGAATGATCCTCGGCGGTTGCCTCGTGGTCCCAGGTGTGACTTTCTGGCGTAAAAATAATTTAACAGTAATTCACAGGTTTCCTCGTCGTTCGTAAAAATTGGCAGCCTACTCGAGCCACGTGCAGCGAAGGTTGTTCTTGATGTAGAGTTCGTTGTCCAGTTTTTTTACTTGTGAGCGAAAAGTGCGAATATCTAACGGACTTGCTTGATGCTACGTTACGTGACGCTTCCTAAAACCTTTCTTGCAGCATAGCGAATATGTGTCTGCCCCTGTTTTTAAGATTCACATTAAAGAAGGTAAGGTCGCAATTTAAGCAGTCGTTTCTTTTCGTATGTATTCATGAGTTTATTGAGTGCTTACCTTTATTCATTGTTGATAGTGACTACTGTCTCACCTTTGCTGTTTCTTCTGCATTGCACACCAAAGCCAATGCCAGGTTGGAAACGTACATGTCAGCTGTCGTCACACTTCCCAAGAAAGACGGCACCGATCAGGCCCTGAGGATCCTCATCTTGCTGTCGCAGGTACGCATAGCGAAAAAGCAATCGCGCGACTTATGACGGCGCCTCATACTGTATAACACACAGGCGTACGGGTAACGTGGCATGACGTCACCTACACGCGTAAAATTTGAGGCTGGAGATGCGTGCTTTTCTCGAAAGACATTGTTTTCAGCTATCGAGTTCGCATTCACTGACGTCTTGTCACATGCAGCGCATGTCTATTACTTATCTGGGACGTGCTCCTTATATCCCTTTAACGCGGGCAGTCGAAATTCCGTTCGAATTAAACGTATTAGAGCGCGAATCGGATGATTCGGCGACAATTCACTGAGTTACGCAGATGAGGACAAAGTTAAACTAAGGGACAAATCACATGGCATGACTACCAATTGGACGTCTAGTGCTAACATCCCTTTCTCATGTTAACACTCCCTTCTCGTGGATGAACCGCTGTTACGGGCAGTCTCTCAAAGGTCAACACCGCAGGTCGGGCCATATCTGGTCTCCTTTATCTCGAACTGGTCTTGGAAAATTCAGCTTTTGTTTATGCTCGCACATTGAGAAGGAGTAATATAGTGCGAGAGTTACTTGAGTGTTATCTTTAAGCATACCATTAACTTCCTTTATATCACGAAGAACGCAGTATTGAACATTGAAGTTCTATAAAGCACACTAATATGTTTCTTAGCTCAAAAAGAACCGTTTTAGTTTTCTTCTCTTGATCTGCTTCCCCCACCACAATTTTCTGTATCCGTGATAGTATGAATTGGAATACTGAAACTATAGCTACATGGATAAGTACTAGTGAAAACAAAATTATCAAACTAACTCTACGATTGCTGAATTGGTTATCCTTATCACGAACCGCCTAACTCGTTTTTCGTACGCGTGTATCGCGCCTAACTGGTGCAGTAGTGGACAAGCAAGGTGTTTAATAATCGACCGAAAGCTTTCAGTCTAGGTCAGTGCTACTCAATCTTGCTGGTTCGATAGAACAAGCCTCCCCCGATGCCTCTGGCCACCTATCTGTTGCGATTATGTGGTTCTGTGTCCAATAGTACGGGTCAGCGGGGCGCTTAATGTGGCGGTAAAGAAAACAGCATTTTCACTACCGAGGCTCCCCGCTAAGGCAGTGATGAAAGATTGCAATCACTGCGATCGAATGCAGCCATGATCTTGCTATAGTGCTTCTATTTCTTAAACGTTTATAACGTGCAGTATCTTAAAATTCTTGGTCATTTTTTAAATTATTCTACCATTCCCTTTTGTGGTGTTGGCAGTTTTGTAAAATACTATAGCCTAAGAAGGGAGTAAAACATATGTCGCAGCTTTCTAAAAGTCGAGATTTGGCTTAGTCTGAAGGATAACGCTTGTACTATAATATGCGAGGTTATCGCACACGGTTAAAAATACTGTCGAATTAGTTTTTTTTCTTTCTATAAATGGTGCCCAGTGGCTGCAGTTTTGTTACTGGTAAAACATTTGTGCTACCTCACGTACCATTACGCTTAGGGTTACCGACTTCATTTCTTTTTCCTTTCTTGTCCAGCAAACGAGTGACGATAAGTTGCCCGGCATTGTTTAGTAGCCGTCTGAATAGTGGCAAATACACTACCAGCCTTTCAAACCAATAACGATGCTATAGCTGGGCTCTTCAGATCTGTAATTTAGATTATGCGCTACCCTGAGCAGAGCTGTTATGGACGGTCGAATCTTTGCCTCCTTGGCTTGCGCGAAACCAGCCTCGGACGAGATTCACGCAGAAGAATGTCCAGACATATCGCTATTTTCAATATATGTGATATTCACATGCTTTTTTTTTCTGACAGAGGCTTTCCATATAAGCTTAAGGGGACGCAATCTAACGAAACGCTGATGTGTCTAGCTTGGTGGACCGCCAACCTGGCAACCAAGCGATAGCCTGCTATTTCACCGCGCATCGAGCGAAGGCTTTCTCATTTAACCGCACGTTTTGTACCGCTTGCGTTCTTGCTTTTAACGCAGGTAGACTCGTGAATCATTTAACTTGTAGTGACGGCGGCCCAGCAACCATCAGCACGTGTATGGACGCACATTCGCTCGATGAGAGTGTAGAGGTACATATTTCTGCAGCAGCGACAGGACGATCATCGCTGAAGCAACACTTGCTGGTGGTGCTGCACAGTAAAACGCCTGTAAGTAAAGAAAAAAAAAGAGAGACTGAGTCGTCGCGTAGGTAAAGCCAAAGGAAGAGTAAAAGAAAGAAAGAAAGAAAGAAAGAAAGAAGGAAAGAAAGAAAGAAAGCAAGAAAGAATGAATCACGTGGTTAACGACAACTCAGGTGGAATCACGCACGACAAGACGAGGAAATGAGAAACAAAAACCCAGCGACGAGGCCAAAATGTAGCATGCACGAACGGACATTAAGTCAATTTATACACAGCACTGCCGTCACACAGGACAGGGCGGGGCTGTCGGTGCACTAGTGGCCACCAAACACACATCACGTCAATTTCTCATTCTTTTTTTTTTTTACTGTCGCCCTACTTCTTACATTTTACTGGTTTGCTTGCGTATACAAAATGCGGCGCAGGCACGGAGTCGGTGTGTATTCGTATGCGCGTACCCGAAAGAAAGAAATAGTCGCGCGCACGGCGGCTAACTCAACAGCCACACGGCAGGCGAAAGTTCAAGGTGTAGCACCCATTCTGAACATCAGGTTTGATTACCAGAACACGTGGCAAAGCAGTGTTGTTCTGCTTAATTTTCAGCGCACGACGTCTGCTCAGCGCGTCGCCCCTGTCTTTGTCGTTTCGAGCCTGGCAGCCTGACGATTATGCCGTTTTTCTTTTTCTTGTTTTTTTTGTCTTCGTTTGGACCTCTCGTGGCACACTTTTGTACTTTTTTGAACACTTTTGAGCTGTTATAAACAATGGGAGGGAGCTTCGCATAAAACATTGGTTGGCTTGTTCCGTGTCCACCTTCTTCTTTGTGTGTCCACTTACTGCGTAACACCTGTGGTTTTATGGATGTTCTACATCCACCGCCACGGACGCGAGTGGCGCTGCCTAATACACGAAGGTCGAGCGGAGAGGCTGGGGTCACCTCATGCGGAGGTTGTGGTTCTGCTCCCATTGCGCCTAGTTGTCTTCCTTCTACTTTCCGTTTACTTTTTTCCTTTATTAGTAGCACGAAGCTTATCGCAGATCTAACCCTCATGTACAATTTATAATGCAGTTGAATAATAAAGAAGCAGTTACTTCCTCATTATCTTCCATTGGATTCATTGTCTGCTGACTTCACGTGGTTATCACTAAAGATCTAGTAGCACCACGGTTCCATTCAGTCTTGCGGCAACGCTTTCGTTTGGAATTGTGGAGGAGGAAGGGGAAAATGCCAAGAGATGTGCCTGGAATGTTTTTGTAATTGTAACCATGATTTGGCGGCGGCGGCGGCGGCGGCGGCGGCGGCGGCGACGGCGGCGACGACGACGACGACGACGACGACGACGACGACGACGACGACAACAACAACAACAACAACAACAACAACAACAACAACAACAACAACAACAACAACAACAACAACAACAACAACAACAACAACAACAACAACAACAACAACAACAACAACAACAACAACAACAACAACATTTTTATTACCGCGCACTGTGGCAAAAAGCTCGGAAAGTGAACCACTACCAGCGAGAGACAGATGGGGCGAGAGAACGTATCCATGGTCAAATGAGGGTGACAGGGAGAAAGTGTATCTTTATTAATTGACGTACAGTACCGTCCTCTTGGTCCTAACTTGTGTACGCAGAGGCGGTGAGTTATGGTGTAGCGGCAGCTGGGGTAAAGAATAGTGTCACTCTGGAGAAGATTACGGCTGTGAAGAACTAAAGCAAAATTGGCTTCCACAACTGCCTGTACGTACTAGTGAAGTGTGGCTGGAGCCTGCCGTACGCGCAGATCTACCAGGCGATGGGCGTCAAGACGCAGGCCGAGC
The DNA here is from genome assembly GCF_050947875.1 of Dermacentor variabilis. Lineage (NCBI taxonomy): Eukaryota > Metazoa > Arthropoda > Arachnida > Ixodida > Ixodidae > Dermacentor > Dermacentor variabilis. The sequence continues at coordinate 78,720,345 of NC_134572.1, forward strand.
ACTACCGTCGGCAGCGGCTCGCGGTTCGCCGCTCGCAGGGTCTGACCATGGGCGCCGTCTACTGGCATCTGAACGACGTCTGGCAGGCACCGTCCTGGTCCTCCATCGGTGCGTGCCACTGTAGAGATCACAACGGAAGCGTTTTTACGGGCTCGTGCATGACAGTTCGGCAGCCGCGGCATTCTGCTGCCGATCTCGAGTTCGTGGGCTCGAATAGCGGCCAAAGTGATCTCGAAACAATGGGGATGGATTGGAATGACGACCGCGCAGCCACATGCCAGTGCACGTTAGGGCGCCCCTGGTGTAGTGGCAGTCGACTGTAGGTTCACGTGTGCGCATGAAGGATGAAAAAAAAAAGAAGCCCAAATGGTGTAGGAGACATTGTGGGGGACGAACAAAGTGGCAAGAAATAATGACCCTCCGGGCGCAGGTGGACGTACGATGCTCGTGGTCTCTTTTTTTCACGAAACGTCTGTCGCGTAGAAGCCGTCCGCTATTGCTCATCGTCGCGACACTATTCTCATAAAGCGCTGCTTTCTATTCTCAATGGCGGATGGCCTATAATGCCAGCCCACCCTTGTGAACATGCGCTATGGCATTTCGATTGCACAATGGCAGGGGTGATTTTGATGGTCCGAAATACGCGCGCTGCTTCCCGTTTGGTACACTTCACAAGCTCAAGTTTTGACATAATGGAAAGACATCTCGTCGTTGGTGGAGGCTTATGCACTTCGATTTTTTTTCTTGTGTAGGTCTTATGGGCATCAAGCAGAAATATTTGCTGCCAGTTTATTCTCATAAAAGCGCGGAGAACTTAGAATTTCAGAATTTAGAATTTCAATTCCGCTATTAGCTGTCTTAAAGCACCGAGGCCATTCATTACAGTCGGTCTCTCCGTCAATGTTCACGATATGAATCTTTATGTGAGCCACCCCAGTCTGTTGTGAGTGCTTGGATTAGTAAAATAATAAAAAAAAATGGAATGATATGCTTCCAGAACGCTGTGAGATTCGCCTTAGGCATAAATTAGAGACTTCCAGCCTGCACGAAACGAATTGCCATATGCTTTAACGAGGAAATCTATATAGTATAATGTATTAAGGCACGTGCGGGTGCCCGCATTGGGCCATATTTCAGCGATCCATTCTTTGACCTAATTCGACGTTCGAACGCACACTGAATGACGCTTGAGTTCTCGCAATATCCCGCGACGTCTGAAATTTTCTCGTCATGTGTACCACGGCAGATGAGCTCGAGCTGAATAATTGCGGGCATAAAAGCACCCGCATCTTCACGAGAAGCGTATCCACATTTGACCTTTACTTACAAAATCTACAAAAGGGCGTTGCACGGCGACGTTTCTCGACAAATTCCCGTCATTTAAATAGAAGTGTGCATGCTGGAAACACGAAATTTCTTTGCTAAATCACTTCCCGTTATTCGACTCCGATCGTTCAAAGGTTGTCAAATGAGGGCTTGCGGCCACGTTGCTGAAATTTGCTGCTCAAGGGTCTCACGATGATATAATCGAATAAACTTTATGAACAAGACGAAAAAGCTATACGATATGCTGGCCCACTCGTTGCGTTTGCCGAACCCTCGCTGGGGATGGCGAGACTCCGTGTTAATGAAAACCACAAAACAATCACATAATAAGAGAACAGTATATATGCGTTTAACGTTCATAACAGCTCTGTGTTGTGAGGCAAACGGTAGGGGAGGCCCGCGGATTAGTTTCGATCGAAGCACAAGTGCTTTGAACTTTGAATCGGGTCGAGTTGGTTTTGACTCGTTGAATTGCAGTGTGTGCGAAAGACGCATGACGTGACCAGAGGGCTTGTGTCTTCATACAAAACCTAAAAACCCAAGGCCCAGCTTGTTCCCCTTGCTTTTGCCATGCGCCTTTTGCACGTGTGGCAATTCATCCTTGAAAGCACATGAACATTTGTTACAGACAAGGATATTGAACTGTACGATAATGTATACGAAAGCCAGAAAAGGCTGCTGCGGCGCCCTCTATGCAAGCTTTAGCACAAGAGGCCTACACAGGGGAGGCTGGTCAAAACATATAGAGAAAATGGTTAGGATATAGTGCTTTCTGCCCTCTCAGTTCTGTCAGCGCTGAAATATCGGCTTTTGTAGTGGGGTAGAAGGATAGCCACCTCTTCATCACCCTCGGTATCTGTCAGTGCTTAATACAAAGGCTGAAAAACGTAGCCAGTGTAAAAGGCAAGAAAAGTTGTTTTGCTTAGCATCAAACAAAATCTTTAAGGTGTGTCTATAAGATGGCGGCCATACCGTGTTTCCGGCTACGCAACCGCTTACGGTGCGTGCAGCCCGTAAAAGCGTTCCCTTTGAGATCTATTTCTGTTAATCAGAGGCAACCGTCGCTGAGGCATGGATTTGCACGTCACGTACCTATTGCACGAGTTCGCTTCTCGATAGACTGCTTTCACGTATACTGCACACGTACTGGCGTAGACGCTCTTTGTTATACGTATACCTGAGCACGTTTACGCATAATTACCCATATTACGCATGTAAGACAGATTGCTTAAAATAACGTTTGATATTATTGGCCTAAGGAGCGGCTGGCTTTCGTCTGCGTGCATGTGTTTGGCCATACTGTGTACGTACACACGCGTTTAATAAAGCCCCAATTGCTAATCCGTGAGGTGTGTCTGCCGGCTCCATCCTACATTGAGGAACCAAATAGCTCATACACAAACTGTTCGCAAAAAAAAGCGGCCTTGACCTGATATTTCAGAGGAATCTAGTTTCTTGTGTGTGCTAAGTTCTGAACGCAAGTTAGGTCTGTTATTGCATGCATAATTGAGCTGCAACAAACAACGCATCCCAATAGGTGAACAAGTGCCTTTGTTGTTTTGCCATGACTTCGCAACAGCGAACAAATGAGGTGTGTACGGTTTAAAACAATCCGCCCAACACCTGCATGCACATTGGCGTTCGCTATATACCGCCTAACGTGACGGCACCCCAGAGTACAATCGATCGTGGGCAAGCGACTCGTCTACACCAGATTGCCTCGCATCGACCGACGACGACTCGAAAACAGACGCGCAAGGTGAGTGCGGCACGTCAAGGCTGTGCACTACGTATACGTCGCGTCGCGTCCACACGCACAGCGGTGCCCCGCGAGAAAGGGATGAGCTCGAGATAAATATCAATTCCACGAGCGGGGCGAAAGAAAAAAACAACGCAATTTTCTCGCTGCGACGCATATTGATTCGTGAATAGAGGTCACGGAAAGGAAGCTTCACCGCCACCCACTGGATCGTCCTTCGACCGCAGTTGGCACGTATGTTATGCCGTACTTCTTTGTTTTACGAAAAATCCTGTTGGTTCGCAATATCGCGCAAACAATTCCATTGCTCCGCCGTGTCCATTCGCCATTCACTCGTGGGAATGAGTCTGCCTTCGCTTTCTGCTATTCGAATATGCAAACGAGGGGAGAAGGCGCGAGATTGCCGAGTCCACACGACCGAGTCTACATGAACACGACGTCTTTCGAGCACGTCGCATTCGTGCAAACGGGGATAGCGCGCCGTAGAAAGCGCATAGCTGTTATGCTTCAACCGGGAACAGACTGAGGGACAGATGTCGCCTTAGCGAATTGACCTGAATGCTCGCGCATCGCATTAACGTGATGTGCTAGGAAATGCGACGCGATTCTGGTGCACGATTTTAACGGGCCTTGTGATGGGTGAATCAGATACACGGTGTAGCTAGTGACTTGCGGGGGCATAAATGTCACGCGCTCCGTGCGGCTTACTAAACTATGCGCCCAGTGCACAAACCGGGCCAAACGCACGCACTATGTTGTTTCTGCATACATACCTGTCGCGAACCTTTGCACCGAATATTTATGATCAGTCAAGAAAAGCCAATGCCGAGCGTTACCCTCGGCCTTCCGCCCTCAGTATATTGGAAAGAAAGATGTTTTCGGAGAATAGAAAGAAGTCTTCGTACGCAATAAAAACTGCAACCAATCGCGACACCATAGATCCTACGAACGGAAATGCCTATCAAGTTATTTTAACCAATAAAGCACTCCATTAGGATCCCAATGGAGCATTGAATTTGTTTGTGTTAGTTTCGTCTGCTCACTGACGACCAATTAGGGGTGCCTTAAGAAGATAGGTGAGTGTGGGGAAGAGTTAATTTTATATACCGGGCGTTTCAGCGAACACTACCAATTTTTTTTTGTAAGTTGCCTGTGGGAGATAGCACAATTCTGGTCCATACGCTGGTCTGATCGAACCCAGACGGACATTACTTGCACAAAAAAAAAAAAAAAATTGAAATACATAATCGACTAATTAACAAAAATCACTCATTAGGATTTTTAACTTATTAATTTATGGCACATACTGCAATTTACGAATTCTAGCCGGGGAGTCCGCAAGCTGGATATACTAGGAACGAATACTCAAGATGACACCAGTTTCGAAATATTAATTCCCGAACTTTGCGGAGAAATGCGTTGGTGTTCCCGTTACTTTTGTGCTTCGATGCAGAAAGCGACGTTTTGTTAAGGAATTAAGTGGAACAATGGTACATTTTAACCACAAGTTTGATGGCGCATATATCGCAAATGGTGTCATCCACACAATTTTTATCGAGTGGATATGCCTTGCTGCCTCACTCGCTAGAATTTGTAAATTGCAATATGTGTTAACGTAATTAGTTAGAACCCTAACTGATAATTTTTGTTGATTATTAGATTATGTATTTCGATTTCTTTTGTGCCAGGAAGATCCCCCTCTTTGAGTAGACCACCAGCTCACGGAGTAGAATTGCGCTATCTGCCACAAATAATTTTTAAAGAAATCTGAAAGTGTTCGCTGAAGCAACCTAATCTGAGCTTCTGCCAAAGAAAAATCATGTTTCAGCGAACAAGCAAGCACGCACGCAATCAAACGAGCGACGGTGAAGCACACGACCAAACAAACAAATTGCGTGAGCGAGCGAGCAGGCAAGTAGGCATGATTTCAAGCAAAGCACAGCACAGCATAGGAATGCGCAGCACAGCAGAGCACAGCAAAGCACCGACTCTGTATAGTGCGTGTGTGACAAATGCAGGACGCGTGGTCTTTTAATTCGTAAGCGTTTTGCGATCAACGGTGGTTTTACGAAAGCAAAGTATTGCGACACAAGGAATTTAGGTTCATTTCTTCCCTTCCTGCCTGCTGAGGTGCCGGCGCATTGTGAAAGTGCTGCCGTGTGTTTTTGCTTTTGTTCAGATAACGCGGCTATCTTGCGTACGACTGGTTAAACGAAGGCGGCGTGGTTTTATGACCCGTGTAACCTTTTTACGATGCCCTGACATCGCTTCCGATAAATGTGTCTCAAAGAAATTGCTCTAGTGCACGTAAGCGCTCGGGTTGCAAAACAAAATGAAAACATAAGAAAGAACAAAAAAGGGGGATTCACCATTGCAGTGTCCGAAGATTTTCTGAAATGCTAAGTTTTTATTATTTGATTTTTTTTTCATGGCGGTTGAAATGTGCGGGGAGTCCCTGCGGCGATCCGGAACTTTGTGTTCGACGTGCTCTTCGGAACGTGTGTGTTTTCTATACAATGACCTGAAATTTAAGAGCGCTCGGTTGCGTAATGCAATTTATGACGGGAACGTTCGCGTGCGCCTTTGAACAAGCGTCAAGAATCGAGCTTTCGCGGATTCCCACGTGGTGGAGCTTTAAGAATTTGCAATTAGGATGTTTGCTCGCCACCATGTCTTTCATCCCCTGCACAGCCGATGCAAATATTTCTTTTTTAACTTGTCAATGATACTAAACACGTGGTGCCGAGATATTGACTTATTCTCCGCAAAATGAAAAGCAACCGTAAGAATTCTCGTTCGAAGTATAGTGTCCCACTTGCACGCGACTTGATGGAAGCCTTTTATATGCAGAAAACCCGAATTGTGGGCGTCAGGGACACATCTAGTACGTCCCTCTTTTCAATTTCGAGCGAAAACGATGGAAGTTTGTTTGAGTACAGGGTGGTGCAGAGACTAAGGATTATTAAGCGGCCTATGCCATGCCGAGAACATAATTCCCGGTGCATATTAATGGACAGCCTAGTCTGCTATACTTGGCTTCAAGCTTCGGTGCCCCTGTTGCTGTTGCGGAATTAGCGCCGGGCTGTACGTCGAAGGCACGTTAGCTTACTGCGAATTGCGATATTAACACTGGTCGTGCGATATACATCCAAATAAAGCGCTGCACATTACAGTGGCATTTTTTTCCTGCATACAACGCACAAAGGACAGCACGAACGCATAAGGAATGACACGCAGCGCTGTACGGTGGGCTTTGCCACACCAACGAGTCCAAGTATGCATCCTCGCTGTCGTTTCACGCCGTAGACTGTCTTGAGTTGAATCGAATTGAATTTAATGCAACTTCAACGTGGATGTGTTGTCACAAAAGTAAAAGCCAAGACAACAGTTGTGAATCCAACAAAAAACCTAGAACGTGAAAGCCGCACTTCAACACAGCTCGAATTGAGTTGAATTCCGGGTTTTTATGTGCCAAAACCACGATTTCATTATGAGGCACGCCGTATAGTGGGTGACCCTGCATGAATCTTGACATCCAGGGGATCTTTAACGTGTCCCAGATGCACAGGACACGGGGTTTTTTGCATTCCAATCCCATCGAAATGCGGCCGCCGCGGCAGGCATTTCATCCCGCGACCTCGTGCTTACCAGCGCTATACACCATAACCGCTAAGCCACCGCAGCGGGTACGAGACAGCTCACTGTACATAATTAAAGTAGGCAAAACACCCACTGCCCGAGATACGTGAGCACCCAGTCGTCCGAGGAAGGTGTGAAAAGTCGACTGAGAGAATTTGCGCGATTACCTGTCGCTCAACCAACCGTAACAGTTATTTGCTCGCCGGTGCAGACTACACGGGCGAGTGGAAGATGCTGCACTACTTCGCGAAACGCTTCTATGCGCCGTTGCTCGTGTCGCCGTACGAAGAAGCCGGGCGCTTGGTCGTCTACGTGCTGGACGACTTGTACCACGACGAGCCCTACGATCTGCTTTTGGAAGTCAAGCTCTACCACTATGCCTCCCTGGAGCCCAAGACGTCGATTGCGCGCAACTTCACGGTGCGGACCTTGTGCGAGCAATTGCAATTTTGATCTACTTCCTGATTTTAGGGTTTGTGTTCCACCTATTACCCTGTATTAATCAATTACATTAACGCATCTTGTTGTTGCGGAATTGGAAGCCAAGGGATACAAAATTTTGGACCACCTAAGAGGCCTGGTTTCAGATAGCGTAAATATAAAACAACCTCCATACGAAATTTTACGTTTAAAATGCGAGCGTGTGAATCAGGAAAAGCTTGCGAAAATAGAAGCTTTTTGAACTAAACCGAAAAAAAAACCGCCATTACCACTTGGCGAAACTGGCCTGGCAGGACCGAGAACGCGGTTCCACAGAATGACCTCCGAGATTGCAGGAGGTCCGCGGCTGCCCGCAGGGTGCTGAAAAAAAACCGAAAAAAAAAAAACCGGAGGTGACGTGCTGGAGATTTACATCATACCCGCTAACCCCAAGGGTGCACACGTCGTCTGATTCGATGCTGTTTAAAGGCTGCTAATGAAAAGAAAGATCCGACTGCGAGCCCACAGCTTTGTCAAGATTGCATCCACGTTACAGACTACTCATTTACAATCAATTTAGCCATCAAAATGATGCAGTTGGTCTTTAAAGGCGGTGCGTGATCAGGGCATATTCATGTGTAGTCGGCTAATGTAAGTTTCCGGGTCATGGGTACCACGAAAAATGTGAATTTCTACTTTATTTAGGCATAGTGCATCCAATTTAACGAGTTATATTGTACGTCACAATAAATTACGAGGGAGTGCAAATTTGAATTCCGAGCTATATGCATATGTCAAGGTTTTGTGGGAACTCAGTTTTTTTCGCAAATCCCGGGCCCTGTAATCTTTTTTGGCAGGCTGTACTTGACGCGCAAACCCTAGACTAGCAACACCTTTGGCACACCCGTCTGTATAGTGAACACCCAAGCAGATGGACTTCCTGGAGCTCATTTTGCTTCAAAAGCGTTGCTAGCGAAATGCGGGGCAAAAGAACTTTTCAATATGCCCATGCATGTCGTGCCGCATATTAAGAGTAGATATATGCTGAAACTGGTCCGTTGACTTCAGTTAAGAATTTATAACCTGTGTGCTAGAGCCATCATCATCATATTTATTTATTTGATGTCTTCTTGTGGACGAAGGCCTCTCCAAGCTATCGTCATTTACCCTTGTCATGCGCAATGAAATTCCAAATTACGCCCACGCATTTCCTAATTTCATCACACTACTTAACTCTGTGCCGTCCTTGATTGCGTTTCTTACTCTTGGCGCCTATTATGCCCTAAAATATTAACCTAAAAAATGATAACGGGGAAAATTTTGTAACTGCTTACTTCTATAGTTGCGGTTTATCGTGCGGTTCGCCCACCTATTCAAGCTCTCTATCTAAGAAGTAGAAATCGTAGCGTCTACGAAAGCCATTTTTAAATTTTGTTTGTACTATGAAAGAAAATAAGGGCTTCATTTACTGCTTAGTGCCAGACACGTGACAATGATAGGCGTACTACGACCCTGGCATCAACTTCGCGATGCCGCGGCCAGGTTTGCTGGCTTCCCATCTGGCGGGATCTCTGCGCCGACATGCATTATCACTGATTGATTGATCGATGGAATGAGTGAGCGAGTGGGTGAGTGAGTGAGTGAGTGAGTGAGTGAGTGAGTGAGTGAGTGAGTGAGTGAGTGAGTGGGTGAGTGAGTGAGTGAGTGAGTGAGTGAGTGAGTGAGTGAGTGAGTGAGTGAGTGAGTGAGTGAGTGAGTGAGTGAGTGAGTGAGTGAGTGAGTGAGTGAGTGAGTGAGTGAGTGAGTGAGTGAGTGATTTGGTTCATTGGCTTCTAGCAGCATCTGGGATAAGAGAACCACCGCAGTTGAGGTTGTTCGGAACGCGTCACCTATATTTAGCAGTCAGCAGCGCCGGGGCTATGGACTATCTTTGTATGTGCCGTGTATCATTTGTATATTTGTGACACCAGAAAACATGAGGTCGCACGAATCTCCTGGCTCACGATGTCGTCGAGGAATCGGCTTTGCACTGTTCCTATATATAAGAGATTTTCTATTATTGTGTGTTGATTGTAAGCAATACGTTGCATGCCACTGACACTCACACTGCTCGAGTAGTGAAACGCGATGGTCCCAGCGCACGGCCGACACACGCTCTTCGAAGCGATGCTTGCTTTCGGGCTTGACAGTGAGAAAGAATTGCTAAAACACAAAGAAAGAAAGAGAAAGAAAGAATGGAAGAAAGAAACAGAAAGAAAGTAAGAAGTAAATAAGTTCACTGGTGGCTCACGGTGTCCATTAGCCGAGTAGTTGTAATGCTTAAATGCGCGAGAGTGTTGCAAACTTGTCTTCTTTTTTCCTATCGTTTTTTGCTCTACACTACCAAATTGACGAGAAAAAATCTCGAGCTACGTTACGCGCTTCAATATACAGGTGAACCACTATCCTGATATCGCCACTTTCGTTTCCACTAGACAATGCAAGTGTTTCACACCTGGCTATTGTAAAACTCAAGCAAATGTGTTTATATTGTTTGCTTGGCTTGTTTATGCATAGTCAGGTGCACTGCATAAATATTTAATAATAAAAAAGAAGTATAACTCGGAAGTGCTTCGTTTTAGTCGAGGTTGGAGCAGCTACTCTCATCGGCGCTAGCAATATCGTTTTAACTGGTTTGCTGCTATAAATAGCTTAGAAACACGCACAGAAAGATAATAACGGCTTCTTCCAGCATTCCACGACCAGCCGACCATGAACGCACTGACAAAATTTGCATACAACCGGCGAGGTTTCGTAAGTAACTGGGTGCTGTGATTTTTGCGAAAAGAGGTTATCTAGCGGAAGCCTGCTTTGTTCGTACGTGACTACATGGTAGACAGGCGAATATATTTGCTCGGTTACACGTAATTTCACTCTAGAGTTACAAATTTGTCTACTAGATATTTACGCAGCTGCAACTTACCCAGAAAAAATGCTGAAATTACGTTTCCGTCTTGGACAAAAAGAAGAAAAAAAGAAAATTCCTTACACCTGTGACAACGACGAAAGTGTGGTGCCCGTATACAAAAGTGCTTACGTGAGTGAAAGGGAAGGAGGGGGGGGGGCGTTGTCATCTTCGCGTCACCAGAAGGCTCTTGTGTCAGCTGAACTCACGAAGTAATGAAATAACAGTAAAGGAGGCTAGAAATATAAAGAAACAAGATCTACCAAGCACATGAAAACTACACACAAATTCGAACAGTGGTGCACTATGCAGTATACGATGTTATAAAAGCAGAAGGAGAGCGCCACCTGTTACACTTTCGCTAAGGACGCTGTTTCATCGCGCAGTTTCTGCCGCGCCGACATCTTTTGGTCCGCGTAATGATACGAAATATGAGATATGAGAAAACCACAAACGGTCTCTTTTTCTCCTTTCTTTCTTTCTTTCTTTCTTTCTTTCTTTCTTTCTTTCTTTCTTTCTTTCTTTCTTTCTTTCTTTCTTTCTTTCTTTCTTTCTTTCTTTCGTTGTGGGGATACCAAGCAGAAGGAAAATTAATGACTTGCCACTATGGCACGAAAGATCCTACACAGCAGCGCATTTCCCAGAATGAAGCTTGCGATCGCACCTTCTCCAGCTGCAGTTTTCTTTTTTTTTTCTTCTTCAGATTGAGCGGGACACGGTTACTGTCTCATACACTCGGAGATCTACTAGAGTGTGCTACCACAGCAATTTGCTGGACCCCGAGAGAATTTCCCGAGCAAATCGCACGCGTCGCTTTTTTTGACACTTTATAATTTATATACATTCTCCATCAGCTTCCATTCATGCGGTATGCTGTGCTGCAAGAACATATTTTAGATACTTACCACAGTTTGAGCGTTTGGCAGCATAAAGTATCCGCTTCATTGAGAATCTCGGTTTAGGTTTGTCGGGTAGTGTGCACTGTGTAACAAACAAAAACAGTGCTGTAAAGAAAGCGGACTCAGCCACAAAGTGCATAAAGAGAGCCGCATGCATGATTGTCGTTGTACGTACACCTCGTTGCCTTGAGTCACAAGTTATGACAGTCGGTCGTGAAGTCTTTCATTTCGATGCATCTTTTTTTCCCCATAAACACAGCGAAACGACAACAGAAAGAAGAGAAAGATTGTGCTTGGCCCGAATACTTACTCAACTCCTGCCCATTCCTGAAAGTTACGTAAAACAATTCCCGATACTGAACCACCAATAATTATTTGCTCGTTCGCGAAATGAAATACTCCTTACAAGTCCGTGAGTAATCAGTGAAAGTTCGAGTGAGAGCATCAACCAGAAAGTTCCCGTCAAACATGGCAACGTCTCGAAATGACAGTGTTCCCGGTGCTATTTTAAGCACTAGAGTGGCACACACACAAGATACCTTTTCGTTAGAAAAGGAACGGCACTTGAATCAGCTCTATACTTTCGCGCTTCTTCCCTTGTCATTACCCGGAACAAGCAAACGATAAGCTAGGCCTCTGCACGTAGACACCGTTATTGAAGGCATTGTAGCAGAAGGCTGATACTTACTGGTCTTGTTTTGCAACTATTGGTAGCCGCTTCGCGTCTCGCTCCCAAATAACGAAGCGACATGAAGAACCGCATAAGCTCTTTGCCCTTAAGGGTGGCTTCACCGCAGGACTTGAGAGTTACGAGGCGTAACATAATTACAAACTGCAAAAGTGTGTACCAATATTTTCTTGAGACACGAGAAATTGGAAACTTTAGTGAAACACTTGAAGAATAACGCCCGGTTCGCCGGCACCCCCTTTGCGATTAAATCTCGTCGTCATCGGTAACCAAGTTAACCGAAGCGATGCCGGCAGTGTTGTCAACACTGTTTTGCAATGGTATATGAGCCCTTCGTGCACCTCTACGTCAGAAAGAGCGAAAACAAAACCAGTGTTGGTCTACCTTCTATATTTTTTTTTCATTATTTTTCGACACATCGGCACTTCACGTCTGCTCCACCTCACTAATATGCGAGTGGGGCCCGTACGGCGTTCCTCCACTTTAATTACGGACCGCAACTGTTGGCACCGTGTGGGTGAGAGGGCGTGATTTCGCTGAACTGCGATATTACTTTCGCGCGTCCTTCGCAGCTAACGGCCGCGTGAGTTACGTAAGCACTTCCTGCCTTAACGCAGTCTTTTTCTTTGCGTGTTTTTCTTTTACACGTGCTGCCCCGGTTCACGCAGGTGTCTAACTACGCCCACGCTGCATACGTGGCCAACGTGTCCAGGCTGCTGGCTTCGGGTTCATGCAACCGCAACAACAGTTTCTTCGCTTTCCGCCTGCTGAACGCGACCGACAACGCGACACTGTCCACGAACTTTCTGCTCTTGCAAGTGCCTCGCTTTGCAAAGGACATCGCGTCCGTCACGCTGAGAGTGAGTGAGCTTAACACTCCATATAACCCGCCGACGAACTACTAATCGTGACGTCACGAACGTGGTTTGGCATTGTCATTGATTTTGGTGTAAGTAAAAAAAAAAAAACATTTCTGGGGAACTGTTCGAAAGCGCATTTCATGCGAAAAAAAGACAAGCTTGTAAAAGTGGTGAAGTAAAACACTTAAACCGTAGACTTTAGATAATTATTTCACAACTCCATTTGCGCTTTTAGTTATGTTTCTGCACAGAAATGAATGATTCTTGCGTGACAAAGGGAAGGCCAGACTTTTTCTATTTGCATTTCGTATCCGAGCTGCGGAACTGACGATGCTAGTTTAACGGGCCCGATTTCAGACATGCTTAGAGCTAAATTTCGCGGAGTCAATGAGAAGCGGAGTTTTTTTTTTTCATTAAGTCAAGAACTTTGTTACATCGGAAGCACTTAAAAAAGAAAAAAATTACCGACGATTACGTTACTTCCTAATGCGAAATTTGAGCGCAGCAAATAAGCTGTTTCACCTTTTCGATAGATTGAGGCAAAGAAATCGAGCAACACATGTATGCGCTATCACAGAATTTTTTTTTTTCACACGTATTCCTTTAACAAAGACTCCACTAACAGTTCTTGACAGTCATGAAGGAAGCTTTGTGGTCGGAGAAATAGACTGATATATGTTCGACTTGGTACACCAATGCTTGATTCTCAAAGACGAGATCTATACAAGTGCCTCGCGAGGTTGTCACAGCCGTGGGACGCGTTACGAGCGAGAGGAACGGGATGTTCTCCCGCATAAGTGTTAGGAAATTGCTGTTTGTCTTTATGTCAAGCCGCCACCGATCTGGCTCTCTGATTGCCACCGCACAGGGCGAACGGCAGCGGCAATTTCGGCTCGGGCGGTGCACATATACAGATCCGCCGCCACCGATCTGGCTCTCTGATTGCCACCGCACAGGGGTTGCATTGGAGGAGGAGCGAAGAAAGGAATTAAGTTCGAGCCGGCGCTTTGACAACCGGAGACTCGCAGGAAGAGGGGGGAGGGGGGCGGCGTGTACACCCAGCGGACAACACGATAAAGGGAGGAGGGAAGAGATAGCAGCGACTGACTGATGCCGCTGACGCCGATAGTGAGTCAACCCCAGCTGCGGAGTTGGTTTCAGGGACAACGCCGCCGATGCCGACACAAACAATATGATACCCTCGCTTCCGCAGCGCTAAGAACCAGGTCTAGCCGTGGGAAGGTGGTCACGTATTCGTCGACGTGCCGGGGCCTACGTGAAATAACCGGCGCGTCGGCAACTGAAGAGCACCCTATCCGCCACACAAGAACAGGGGGGGGGGGACCCTTTCCTCCTCTTTCTGCATGGCGGCGACGGTGTTCTATGCAGTCACGTTATCTTGACTCTCTAGCGGCGTCAGCGGTATCCAGCGGTATCAGTCGGTCGCTGCTAGCGCTGGGTAGATGAAAGGGGGGCGGAGCTGGTTACGAGGCCGACGACAACGCCGACGACGACGCGAAACCCAGGAACGGACGCCAAAGAGCTGCGCTCTAAAATGCTTGTGTGGACGGATAACAAGGCTTATTCGAGAGCGCCCCCCCCCCAAAAAAAAAAGAAAAGATGCCTGCGTACTTATCGCACTTATTGTAGATAGCGAGCCCGTTGAGCACGTGGTTAGTTACGTCATGCCAGTTTCGGCGCAAACCTCCTCACAGGTCGATGGCGTCGTCATTTAAACTGAAACCCTGCGTACCCGTGTTTTGCCGCATATTTTACTCGTATTTGTTCCCAAAAATTCGTTAAATTCGGCGAGACATCGAGAATACTTCGTTGTTTTGAGGTTCTCAACGCATTATGCTCCATGAATGCGTGTCTGGTAATCGAAAGCCTCTTGTTAAATCGGAACATTTCTAAAATCATATTTCCGTAGTCGAAGTTTGACTGTATTCTTTATTGATCCCTCCCCTACCCCTTTCTTCCTTCTTCTTCTTTATTTTTTCTTTTGTTTCTTTTTTGTTTTGTTGTTGCGCTGGAAGAAGCCAGAAGAGTTGCCCGATTGAGTCTTTATGGAAGGTAATCGAGTGTAGACAGAATGTAGAATCGAATGGAATGCAGTCGTGTTTCATTGGCAAGAGAGAGAGAGAATACTTAATGGCAGAAAGGTGAAAGGGCCGGCCTTGGTAAAGTGCCTCTAGCCTGTTTCTCCACGCTGGGGAAGTGGTTTAGGGGAACAACAGATAACATGTGAAGGGGAAGGAGGATGGTGCTATGGTAAGAATCTAAATGGTACCTAGCAGGCGTGTCTGAAACTTGCAACGCCACGAGGAGCTACTTGCGGCTGTCCAAAGGTGACGCCGCTACCCGTCTTGGATCGTGTTCTTTAAATTATCATTAAGCTTTATACGTATCTTAAGTACTATACTCAGTATACTGAATTTTAAATAGTATCGCCAGTATTTTGGTATTTCACGGATAGTTCTGCAAAACAATAATCCGTACAATGACCTACATACGTTTTGTTGGCATATTATGTTCTACCTTAAGATACTTTCTCAAGTTACTTCAACTGTAGTTAACTGGTTGCAGTTGTAGCAATGCACTGTCTCTTCAAGGACTTTACGTGTACTGGCATTTTTCGAGCTCTCCTCGCGACGGCCGCCATCACGATATAAGATCCTACCTCCCATGTAGCGCCGGGCCGGCTTTCGCAATATCGACACGAAAAATGTATTCGCGCAATAATTTTGCCACTCAAAGCCTGCGAGGGCCGCCAGCCAACAGAAATAACAAAATTACTTCTTTTAAAGCAATGCATTCTTTGTCCACCACGGCTTGGCGTGTCGTCATCGTGTGTTTCGCAGAGTAAGGTGTGCCTATTACGGCGACAGCGTATCAAGAGGGCCGATCACTGAGAATGGCTAATCAAAGACTGCGACTTGATACATCGGACCTCATACCAGCGCAAGATATGTGTAGTTCCAAGCATTTTAATGTGGTTTGTAAATCCTGGATGTTGTGAAATCAAAGCCGTGGGTGGGCCGATCCTCACAATCCATTAGACGCCCAGGTTTACCTAGCGTCTTTGTCTCCTCTTCCATGTTTGGCGTTGGGCTCTCGCCCAGTAGACCTAGCGAGGAATCTGTCGCGCAGCTGAGGCGCGGATAGCAAAGGCACGAGGAATAGCTGTGAAGCAAGAGTGGAGAAGTTCGGAAAGCTGGCGCATGGATAGTGACGCTGTGTGATGCGTCACAAGCAGCGTCCGTTTAATTCAACGCGACCGTAAATAACATTTACCAACCAATTGCATTATTCTGTAAGTCTCTGTGCCTTGCAAGTCCATTGTCTAATCAAAAGCTATCAGACTACGTTTCTTCATCTAAACGCGGTATATATATATATATATATATATATATATATATATATATATATATATATATATATATATATATATATATATATATATATATATATATATATATTGTTCCGGGGATATTGCGAGTATAGAAAAACTATATTTACAATATATATACAGGATGAGCAACAACACGCAGCCAGCCAGTCTCCAATCTTTTTCTTCCTCTCTCTTTTTTCATCCTTCCGTAACAAGACCTCCGGGTGGCGAAGCGCCGTCGCGGCGCATGGTAATCTAAGAGCTGCGAGCGAAGTATGGCTTCAGCCACGAAAAGTGCACGACGTCAACAGGAGTATGACTTGAGGATGCATCAAAGTGTAGCGGCGAAATCTCGTAGTTTACGTCGTTAACTTGGCGTAAGACTACATAAGGCCCTGTGTAGCGAGAGAGAAGCTTCTCGGAGAGGCCAACCCGACGACATGGTGACCAGAGGAGCACCCAAGCACCTGGCGCGAACTTAACAACGCGATGGCACCGGTCATAACGCTCTTTTTGTATACGCTGCGAGGCTAATAAACGAGATCGGGCGACTTGACGAGCCATGTGAGCGCGATCGATGATTTCAACTCAGTTGCAACACGTGGCACAGAAGGGAGGATTGTGTCAAACGGCAGTGTAAGGTCGCACCATACAAGAGGTAAAAGGGCGAATATGCTGTAGTGTCATGTCGGGACGAGTTAAACGCGAACGTCACGTAAGCCAGCGTGGCGTCCCAGTCATGGTGATATATATATATATCATGGTGATATATATATATATATATATATATATATATATATATATATATATATATCACCATGACTGGGACGCCACGCTGGCTTACGTGACGTTCGCGTTTAACTTCCCAATCTTCACACATATGAACTTTTTTCCCCACTTCAACACTCCTGATGCTAAAGCATTAAAAAATGAGACGATGAAGACAGTGGTCACTTCGAGTGCTCGTGTTCTGACAGAAATCTAATTTAAGGCGAGCATGTAACGATCCTCAAGAAGACCTCCGCAGCTATTTCGCGCGACGCATTTCATTTGGTGCGCGGACTCGTCTCTCCATATAGTGCACGGCATCGGTGACAAGGCAATGCAATAGCTTCTGAATGAGTAGGCGTCAAGCATGTCGAACAGCCGCAGACGTAAACTTCGCTTAGCAAAGTGCTTTTCGTCGTAGCGTGAATATTTGCTTACCGTAGGAGCAGCGTGCACTGAATAGCTTGTCGGCCTCTCGCAGGACGGATCCGCAGCTCAGCTAAGCGCGAGACGAAAAACAAACCGTCTGCTCTTTCACTCTACAGCTTGCATCCAGTCTTGTTCTGGGTGGTTTTGTTTATCTCTTCAGTGGCCTCCTCACGTGAGCTCCGCTCACCTGTAACAACGTCAAATTGATAGCGAGTCAGCGTGTGCTTATCTTCTCGAGGCGCAATTTGTTTCAATTTTTTTACGAACCATACTTTGTGACGCTGTCGCAGCCCTTAGCAAAAAGTAGACCACGTGTCGGAACTCTGGTAGCCTTGTGCCTGGCAGATCGATGCTAAATTCAATGCTGACCTCCGTATTCGGCCAAGGTTGCCAGTTTTTGGTGTCAGCATGCGAAGACACGCCACTGAGTCGTCAACGCGTCAACGCTGCCGCTTCGACGCGACAGTAGAAGTGGCGAAACAAAAAAGAGAAACGTTCTGTTGTTTTCATTGATTAAATGTGCACTGTGTCGGGGCGTGCTGCCATGCAACTATTGTTGAAGTATATAAAGAAATGGGGAAAGAAGTAATGACAGACCAATAATGGCGCATGGGAATTGTTAGCGTCGGGAGCATTCTAGGCAATCAATGCTGCGTTTAAATGTTAATGCATGTTTTACCTTCCCAACAGAGAGAAAGTATAAAAAATTCAGGAAGAGTTCAGCTTGTCTTTAGTGTCAAAGAGTTCGTACACGTTGCACCCACTAACCTGCTACATAACCTTCTGCAAGAGATAAGTGTATTCTCCATTCTACTGCCACTGTGTATTTGCATTAATCCAAAATAACTGCGATCGTACCGAATCGTACTCCCCCCCCCCCCCCCCCCATATCAAAACCTACTGCTAGTCTTTACTAAAATCTACTTCTCCTCCTTTTTCTTCTTCTTATTATTACTTCGATGTTGCGATCCATATGAAAGGTTAACTGCACATTAAGGATGCCTTTTCATAATGTGTAGTTGTACACCAAACGCGTAACAGCCGTTGACCACTTTGGCTTCAACTGACTTGGAGCAGCACTGAGGACTTACTTTCCGGGATAGGAATGCCATAGAACATACATATTGCATCTCGGGCTTCACTCGATGCTTAATGATATTTCAAGTTTAATTTTCTTTAGAAAAATAATTATGTACACGTGCAATCGAATTTTACGGTGTGCTCGAGGGTATGTCATCAGCTGTATTCAGAACTATACTTGGACGTCATACAACTTGCTTATTTTATCAGGCTGTCGCTAAAGAAAAACGCGCATGCGACCCTTGTGCAGGTTACTAACGTCACGGCTGACGAATCTGCACAGCATGAATCACCACTGGCTAACGATCCCGGGAATTCGATGCGGAAAAGCACCGCGCCGACAACCGGTGACACCTTACAGAACATGTCTTCGGCCGGACAGAAAGTCACAGACAGCACTGGGTCAAACTATCACGGCCTTCCGTCGACCGCCGAATCCTTGGGAGGTGTCGTCCACACGTCACCTCGAGAACAGCCAGAGGAGGAGGCTACAAACACGACAGAAGCGAAGTCTAACGTTCACGAGGTCGACCTGTCCACGGACGGCGTTGCGCTGTTCGTTTGGCTCTCGGCCGGCAAAATTAGAGGTCGCTTCTCGGACAACGGCTTCGTCATGACCGAACGCCAGCTCAGCGTCACTTTCACGAGTGACCTGTCGGTGACCTCAGAGCAGCTTCGCTCTAACCTCACGGTCACTTGCCTGAACTGCCTGTGGAAGCACCACTACTCGCCAATGGTTGAGGCGAGAGCGTAGGAACACTGGTTCTCGGTGGGCATCAAGTGGGCAGCTTGCGAGGTTGAACTCAGAGGTATCCGCTGGTTCGCAGTAAAGACACCGCCGTCCCTGTTTCTTCCGCGTTTCTTTTTCTATTCTAATGTTGGACAGGTTACCTTGGTCATGTATGTACTGAGGAAAGAGAATAACCGTAATCTGAATATAGACTGCGTATTACTGAGAGCGCGGGCACACAAGAAATTTGGCGAGATGGGGATAAGAGTACGCATCACCAAGTGCATTGTTGGAGTGTCCTTTTTTTGTGAATCCTTAGGATACTGACTTTAGTATTCGTAAATGAGCTTTGGGTTGAAGTTCCTCCCTCCGCCTGCACCGAATGACTGCGCCGAACTACTTCGTTGAGTGAAGCGCAGGCGCTCGCCTGGAGTAATGAACGCGCTTGAATAACGTTTTCCCAAGTTTTCTGCAATAAGGAGCTGCTTGAGAAGCGCTTCACCAGTCCACTGACCTTAAGGAAACAGCAGAAGTACGATCCATAGCAAAAGGTCGCGGGCTAGCTAGGACTTATCGCCATATTAAGGTTCTGCTGTCGATGGATGATTTCGGATTATAGAGGCCTCCAAATCTACAAAGCCCTCTGTCTGCACAGATAAGACCATCGCTGGGATGTTCTGTGTCGGCACATAGCAGCATTTCCGAGATGGCGGCCTAAACTTTGGTCCTGTATCTTTACGGCATGTGATGCGGGATTACAAATCGTTCAGTATTATCTGAATACCTTCATTGAATATATCTGCTTCTTTGAGTGGATGAGCGGTGCTGCGCGTCGCTAAACATAGTTGAGAGGGAGCGCTTGTACAAGTGGGGATGTGTGTCAACGGCATAGTATTCATGGAGCAGTCTATAGCATGGCGCGATTCGCGCCTGAATGGTGTCACCTGTGCGTGTACGTAAGTGAGGCTGGCCCACGCTTCATGTCTATGTGAGCCTTGTGGGCCTCAATCCAGGCGGGAGTTATATCATGCGTTCTTTTTTTACTTCTTGAAGGCATGCATCGTGTGATCGGATCGATGTTAAATGTTAAACATATGTCTGGCCCACTTGGCCCATATGTTAAACCCACTTGTCTGGCCTTTGTGTAGCCCCCACACGGTTCACGCAGTACATTCCCTGTTAATTATACAATGCACTTCAGTGTTTTCAGATCCAGGTGACTCTTCGAAGTAATCTGTATTTCAACAGGGAGTTCAAAGATGCATTTCAGGTCTAAGTCATCCTACGGCTTCATAGTGAAGTATTGAACACCTACCAATGTTTCACAATCGGATCGATTTGCGAAAATATTCGAGCAATAGCTGGTTCCGCGCTACATTCGCATTGCTATTTGTGATAACAATATGGAAGTCCTACATAGAAGGGTAATTTTTCTCGAAGGTTTCATTTTATACAAAGGAAACTGACTGTATAACATTTCATGCCTGTCATGCCTTATAATTAGATGCAGCACCTTGATGCTGTGTAGTCCCGCAAGGACGGTAGTCGTACGCTTAACACAACGTGCAGGTGCGCGGGAACCATGGGAGCAGAGGGTCGCATTATTTCATGACCATTGCTTGCCATTGTGTTACTACGCTGTGTACAATGCGTCAGAACTAACCGCGGAAACTGCAGTAAAAAAAAGTGCTGTTGTCATGTCTTTCTCTTTTCTGACGACTATGCGGCTAACTCAAAGCAATTCTGTTTAACGGCGCGGAGAGCAGCAACCGCACAAAGAACACTACACACACAAGCGCTTCTTGCGCCATGAAAAAGAATGTATAGAACATCGTACCAACTTGCCCACCAACAGGTTTCTTTAATACATAGCAATGCCGTGTGAATGGAAGCGGGGTCCAACTTGCATGTGATGATGATGATCCGGGACGATTCATGATGTCTAATGGCATCTCCTTTGAAACAGAGTGGCGACAAATAGTCATCTAACCTGCTTGATCTAAACACGCTTTACTACATTTATCACAGTCTAGCGTTTTTGCCTGTCCTACCTTGATCTTTTATTTCTTTTTAAAATCTCTATTTCTATCTTGTACAGTTATCTATGCCTGTGACGACTCCGGTTCTGCCATTGTCCTGATTATTCTTTTTTTCACCACTACCCTAAACGTCTCTTGCTTATCTCGACCGCTGACTAGTAAATCAGCTTTGAATATTGGCGCTTCTGAAAGTGAATATCTGGGCATTCCGTCACAAAATTCTGAGTCTCTGAACCGTTGCTGCAGCAGACACACTCTCTTCCTGTTGGATGGGTGTGGGATTGTCGCCAGTGCTCTTGGGACAAAGGAACGACAACACAGTAGGGCAAACAATCATAAGGGCATTTATTGCACCTTTCAAAGATCAATGCCTGCTAGCCGAGTTGCTATCCACAAAACATGCCGACGGGCGCGCGACAAATCGCGGAAGTCCGACTCACCGCGACCGGATAGCGAGCAAATATGTTCGCCCTATTCTGGGCACCAACGCCTGGTCGTTCGCGCGTACGGTCACGCGAAAGGTGGCACGTTCGAACGAGGCCTCTTGAGACGGTCTCGCAGAAGCTTGGATCGGTGCACGCGTGGAACGTCCGCGCCGCTTACAGATCCCGAGTAAAAGAGGAAGAGCCTTCTCCTTTCCGCGCCCAAGTAACCCCTCTGTTACGTGGCGTTAGCAGAGCCACGCTCGCGCCATCTCTCGCGATGCGCTTCAACCACACCGACTGCCGCGGGCATCAAGCCACGCGGCGAAGTCGGATTACAGGAGACGGGAGCTATGCGGAAAAACAACATATCAGGGGACGCGTGAGAGTTACGCATCCCCACAATGGATACAAATTTCTTGTACGTCCGGCAAGGTTTAACGCGTCCCAGGCTCAGGTCTCCCACGGGGAACGTCAAGACCCTGCGTCAACGCTGCTTCACGGGCTTGCTGGACTGCCCACGTCTGGATTCCGAGGTCTGAGCTGCGCAGAGCAGCGGCCCACCTCGACGACAGTGTCTCCGGAGCAACTGACATTCTTCCTATAACTACATTACACTTCCACAGCACGTATTTGAGTGTTGCTGGTCCTACCTGGCATAATTTTCACGTGTCGTCCTGATGCTTATCTGGGAAGGTACGTTTCAGACGGAATGGATTAGGGAAGGTGTTCGTCTGGAGCTGTCTCCAGGCGACGGCCTGCCTCCTATTCAATTTGGGACTCGGCGGTGGGTGTATCCTTCTGGCGTTTAGATATGCACTGGTTATGTCATTGTATCTGGTGAGCCTGTCCCGTTCTGCGCGTGGAGTGTTCGCTATCGTGCGAGAGGCGTTGCCCTGTTCGGCGCGGCGGGTCATACCTTGCGCCGTCTTGTGCGCCGTCTCGTTTAGGTTCGGGAATGCGTCGCCTTCTATGGTGACATGCGCGGGGAGCCATATGATCCTCAAGCTCGCGGTTTTGGATCTGCCCGCTTTGGCCAGAATGGACAGGGCTTCCTTGGAAATTCTAGCTTTGGCGTAATTATTTACTGCCGTTTGCGAGTCGCTTAGTACGACTTCGCATTCCTGTTCTGTGAGGGCCAGCGCGATCGCTACTTCCTTCGCTATGTCCGAGTGTTTGGTGTATACATTGCATACGATTCTGATTTTGGAGTTTGTGTTTATGACTGCGGTGGTGTATTTTTGGCCATTCAGATACTCGGCTGCGTCGACAAAGCGCGCGTTTCTCTACCTGCCGAATGAACGGAGCAGAGCCTCGGCTTTTGCCTTTCTTCTGCCGCGGTTGTAATCGGGGTGCACGTTTCTTGGGATGTTTGCCACCCTAATGGTACTCTGATTTTGCTGGGGATTTGTATTTTCTGGCCGTGCTGGTTGTGGTACGTTGTGCCGAGCTTGTTCACAATGTGCCTTCCCGTCGTGGTGGTCGACAGGCGTTCAAGCTGCGAGATGCGTTGTGCTTCGGCTATTTCTTCCAGGTGTTGTGTATGCCCAGCTGGGCCAGGAGCTCGGCGCTCGTCGATTCCGGGAGGCCCAGGGCTATCTTGTACGTTCTGCTTATGAGCGTGTTGATCTTGTTCTTTTCCGCGACATACCAGTTGTGGTAGGCGGCTACGTAGGCGATGTGGCTGACAACGAAGGAACGGATCAGTCGAATCACGTTTTGTTCCTTCACGCCCGCATGTCTATTGGTTATCCTCTTTATGAGCCTCGTGGCGCTGGTGACTTTGCCTTAGATCTTCCTCACGGTTTCGCCGTTAGCTCCGTTGGCCTCAATGATCATTCCGAGGATTTTGATCTTGTTTACTTTGGGGATTGCATTTCCGTCTTGGGTGTACAGGCGGATTTGTACTCCCGGGGTCCCGTGAAACTCTTTGGTGGCATGCCTCTGCGCGTGGGCCGGTGAAGGAGTAGTTCGGACTTGCTCGGGCAGCATTTGAGGCCCGTTCCTTGGAGATACTCTTCGACTTTGTGAATGACCGTTGGTAGTGCATTCTCAATTTGGACGTCGCTGCCGCGGTCCGCCCAAATCGTTATATCGTTTGCGTATATAGCGTGGTGGATTCTTTTGATTTCCCGTAGTTTGCTGGGGCGACACAACATGACTAAATTCAAAAGGAGCGGAGATATAACTGAGCCCTGGGGGGTATCTGCAGTTCCCTGGGTCCATTCTTCGGACTCGAGGTCGCCAACCGTCAGGGTAGCTTTGCGGTCGTTCTGAAAGTCCGTTACGTAGTTGTGGGCCCTTTCCCCCAGGTTCAGATTAGACACTTGTTTCAGAATCAACTCGTGAGCGACGTTGTCGAATGCTTTCTCCAGGTCTAGCCCTAGGAGGGCTCTGGTGTTTCTTGTCTTGTCGTCAAAGGTATGGTTCTTCAGTTGCAACATGACGTCCTGCGTAGACATGCGGGATCGGAAGCCTATCATGGTGTGGCGGTAGGCTTCCGTCTCTTCTAGGTGTCTGTTGATACAGTCCAGGAAGGCGTGTTCCAAGACCTTACCCACGCACGACGTGAGAGAGATTGGGCGTAGGTTCTCCAAACTCAACGGCTTGCCGGGCTTGGGTATAAGGATAGCCTTGGACCTCTTACACTGCTCCGGGATGTGGCCTTCTTTCCAGCACTTGTTCATATAGCCCGTCCTGATGCGAGTATTTCATCTGGAATGTTTCTGCCCTCAGGCAGCCAGCTTGCGCCTCAAATAGCAAAGAACTGGAATTTGTGTTATCGCACTTTTCTTTTACTTTTGATATCGTGCTTGCTGTAATTTCAAAGCTCCATCGCCACCCCCACCCCATTTTTTTCCATTGCACCCAACTTACCACCACTTTCTTTCATTTTATTTATAGTGAATCTGCCAGAGATGATCTCTGGCTTCACTATATCCACATCTGCTTGGCTGCACAGAATTAAGGGCGCACCATTAGACTGGGAGCAGCGCAAGGAAGGCGTAAAGAAGTCGGTGATAGTTAGCAGCGAACAAACCAGCCTTCTCACGGTCATTGCTTCCTGCCTTGATTCGCGTGCATTTAGGCGGACTCGTTCCCACCTTTCACAAGGTGCCGCCGGCGCTAGCAGATTGCACGATACTTTCAGGGCGAAGCTACAGCAACAGCGCAATCCCTTTACCGTTTACTTCGGCCGACGGAGCACGAAGCCAGATAATAGGGTCAGGTCACAACGGGTCTCGCAGGCCAAGTGTCTCGATAAAGTCATTGGCAACATTCATCTTTCTATTGCTTTCTGATCGCGAACGGTGTCACGTATCAAAAACACAAACATAAGTATGGCCTGGTACTGCGATCCTGCGTAGCAGCTAATAAACTTCGTCCAAGGAGTGTCGAAGACGGAATAGAGCGTCAAAGCTGCTGCGGGGGAGACGCTTCGCAGGTCGTTATTTCCGTTAGCTTTCCGGTTTGGCTCGTAAAGTGAAAAAAAAAAAATAAAGAAAAGTTGAAGGTTGCCAAAAGTTGTCTCTTGGATTTGTTGGCAGTCTTTTTGCGCAGGTCTGCTGCTAAACCACGACGCCACTTGGCTGAAAAAAAAAAGCTATGACGGATCAAAGTCGAGCGAAGAGTCACTTCGCTGCTATAGCTTGTACAAGAGTATCTGGCTTCATTATTACCTGGCAAATACCTTTCGTTGGAACAAGTCAGTTTGTCAAAACGTTGTAATAGGACTCGGGCTGGCGGTCTCTCTCGTTTTTGCATAAATCCTTTAATACACGTCATCTTCCGAATAAATACATTCGGCCTATCACGAACATAATCTCCGTTGTCAGTGTTGTTCCATACAACTCCAAGGGGACTAGTGCTAGTCAAAAAAGAAAGAAAAAGAAAGCAAGTTTACTCATAACTAACTAGTCAAACTGGAGTTAACGTGTGACATGAATCGTGTTTAGGACAACCAGCGGTGTTGAGACTGCATGGTTCAACCATAGGAACTCGGCGCCCGCCTTAATTCGTACGTCAATCGCACGGCTACATTGAAGCCGGAAAGTGAACTAAGCAACGAGGCGTGTGAATGCGATGCAGCCGCCCTTAAAAAAAAATAATCGGCTTTCGAAGCCACGCTTACCTGCGACATGAGATGGAGAAAGAAATGGAGGATATCGTGGAAAGAACGCAACCGTGCCTATCATACCGCGCAGTCGCAGGTGGCTGCTCAATCATTGAACTAACTGAGTGCTGCACACATAATGGACCAAGCACAGAGAACCTACCCAAGCAGTCTAATAGTGCAAGCTATAGGGACGAGACATGAAGCCGAGTGGAGCTATGCAGCCGCACGCTAGTCGCAAATTATAGACAAGGTGTCATAGGTCATGCACACTGTGTAGGGGTGTGCGTCCCTATCCGTTAATACGAATATTTCTCGGATAGTTTACGAATGTTACAAATCGCCAACCGTGCGCCACCCGTGCGAAAAGCGCCAACGAAAGAGGCCGCTGAGTTCGGTCGAGAAGCTTGCTACAAATAACTGTGGAATTAAAAAATCGTAGCTTGGAACTTTTTCGCATGCCTTGATGTTTGCGAGGAGACGCAGGAATATATATATCAAAAGCCCACGTTAACTTCGCCACCCCCTGCATTGGATCCAGCATTCTCATTCCTGCGTGGGTATCCTTATGGGATTTCGAGCGGAGAAGATAGCCTTTTGTCAGAACCAGGGTAACAGCAGCGAATCAAAATCAGGTATCCCGCCCTGACACCACGCTTCCCATTCCCTTGCGGTAGAGGATGAATAGCCCAGATCTGAAGTATCCTTGAAAAAAGAAACATAACATAAAATTTTTTCCAAACAAATAGAAGCCAAACTTGGCATATCACAGCATACTCAATTGGAAGAAAGAGTAAAATTGCCTTCGTTGCATACTGGCGCCGGCTTTAATAGCAATTTATCAACCTATCCGACATCACATTAGCCGTTTAAACACGACCTGCATTTGGTCTTTATCATCCGCATGCTGCTCCCATCTTAGAAACGGTAATTAAGGCGGATTTCTCCCCGTCGACGTAAGTGTGCGAGTACGCGATTAAGTTAAAAGCGGCAACGGCAAGCAATGCATTTTCGGCCTATTCAACGGCCATATCGGCTGCGCATCTACTTCGTGCCACGTCGTAACTACGATGTAATTGGTACTAACTTCTGTGAAATCTGATTGTAGCTCAATGCACAAACCTGTTAGAACGTATCTTAGCCGTGTTTACAATACAGGCGCCCTCTGGTGTAAAGTGAGTGAAGGTACGCCTGACCCAGAAAAGATACATAGACTACTACGATTCATATGGGGCCTTCCGGTAAAGTATTACCAGAACTTAGCGTTCAACTGTCATTTAATGCTTTTTGTTACAAGAGCAAGCCGACATCTCCGTTAAGATGGAGTGCGACGCTTCCCCCAGGAAGCTTCGTCTGATGGGAGCCATAGTGGTCGCGAAGTAGGGCCTCGCAAGCTTGTTCTAGGGTGAGTCGGTGCTTAGCTGCCACGTTGCAGCCACGCGTGATGAATACAGACACGTAGAGTAACAGAGGCACGAAGAAACGCCTACACAAGTAGGGCTTATCGAGTTTTAACGGAGTCTGTCTGGTATAACCAAAAAGAGTTATTTTCGTTCATGGTGCGCAGAATAATTGCTTCCCTATGACGATAAAATAAACTGTTACTGTCTGTTCCTAAGCAACATAAGAGTTCAAAAATTTATAGCGCAATAAGTGTACCAAATAGCCACAAGAATGTGTAGTCGTTAAGGATAGAGTCGTATGAACGGCAACGCTGTACTTGTCTATACGCGATCATGTATTTCCGCGGGACTTTTGTAGAACCGGAAGTGTTCGTCTCCTGGAAGAATAGAACCACACAAAGTTGATCTAGTTGATAAAGATTCATCGTGGACAATAGAAGAACGTTTATTTTTATGCTACTAAAACATTAATTTTTTTTTAACTCGAAGCTTTCTTTGACTACCTTCCTGAGGTTTAGTGCGTCGTCCTGTATCTCGCACAGCACACTGTGCAGATCCCGGCGTTGATGTAATCAAAACCCTGTCTGTTTCGGAGACTTCAATCAAACATAGCGACGTGGTAAACCTATCCTGAAAACCAAAGCGCGATATGTGCTCTGTTTAAACGCTTAAATGTTGTTTGTAATGCTTTCCACGCTTGAAGGCACTGCAATCAAAGGCGTGGTTAGACTGCTCCCGATGACACTATGGAATTATAGTCGTTCAAAGGTAAAATGTGAACCTAGCTGTGCCTCTTTTCTCAGGGTTTGGCGTGAACGTCTAGCCAAGGTCATATAGTGGGGTAATCTTTCTTACAGCTGAGGTGCAGAGAGGGAAGGTTCGAAGAACAGCTGCGAAATTGGCGTGGAGAAATTAGGACAGGAAACATTTGCGTAGTGGCGCTGGCTTATACGTCGCAGATGGTGTTCTTATAGTTTGATGGTCCGTCGCCGCGACGCTAGTGCTTGCACATGAATTCATAACCAAAGAACGGATATAAAAGATAGAGAGATAGTCCTAGCTTACGATTTCGGATCGAAAAAAGAAAAAGAAAAGCTTGAAAGCGCACTCCCGCGAGAACGATAGAAAAGTCAATATGGCCGTTAACGACGAAAGAAAGAAATTCCCGAAAGTTGGAATTAGGCGTTGAGAAGCATTCATCCAAACTATCTTCTGATTCCGAACTCGACACAATTGTTAAAATTTTTATTTCTCTGGAACATAAGGGACTTGTCGACGGCCGCTGTTCGTTTGCGCTGTTCTTCCGTTTTCGATTTATTTTTTCTGGTACGTTCCCCCGCTGGCTTGGTTAAAAAACTTTTATCTTCCGCAGACGTTTAGAACATCCAGGCAGCAGCGATGAAGACGCCGTATTCTCCAGGGAGTGCCGCTGGCAAAGGAGACTCATTATAATTACTTTTTTTTCCCTAGGAAGGGAGCAAGACTCTTGGGGCACATTTGATGATGCGAAAGATGAAAAAATGAAAAAAAAAACACGCGAACTTCCTCATTTTTTTTATTTTCCCAGCTGCTCTCAAAAGCCTGACCGTACCGGAACATACGCTGCGGCTGAGCGTAACGCCCTGACAACATGGACGATAGCGTTCGGCTCAGATCGTAAAGACTGGCTTAGCATCGGTGTGGCATTAAGACATAACGTTTTCTGGTGCTGCTTACTTTGTTGCAAGCGTCTCTGCAAGTATCTTCCTCCTCTAGAGCAGCCCCCTCCCCCCCCCCCCTTTTTGTCTTGTTTACCTTAGATTTTTTTTTTTTTACTGAGCCTATTTTCAGTTTCCCATGTGAGGACTTTTCGTTTATACTCCATCTGTAGACTAGTTTACGATTGGTGCGCGCAGTTCTGTGTTGTAGTTAATATAATTTGGTATTGGAAAAAAGAAAGTAAGTTTACACTGATGTCTAAAATTACTTAACTGACGCAATCCGTATATCTTTCAAGTTATGTGTGTCTTGAAAGTCACTTCTTTCTTTCTATTTTTGTCAATTTTCTTTGTATGAGTCTATTGGCTTGCTATGGTGTGTGTGATTCACTTTTGAAATATTGTTTTACATTTTAAGAGGCTGTATGTTAGGGAAACGCACTTAGCATATTACGAATAGCTATTCTTGAACTGCACGAGTACACGGCAAAAATTCTTGCCTTCATCAACGAAAGGTTGTTCGGTTGTTAGTAATATCCTTTGTTGTGTACTTTTTTTTAATATATGGACAACACGATGAAGTCAACTGAGCGTGACTCTGAGGTCAAGTTACTTTCTTTTTCTTTGCAATGTGAAAATCCCTAATTTAGTAAGCAGGTGTTCGGTGCTAACGCTTACGTATAACGGATAAATCCTTCCCCCGCCCCTCACTTAGTCACTCATTTACCTCAGACACTCACTAATTTATTCATCCGTTAGAAACTGCAATACTTATATGTTTACCTTCTTGACTCATATTTTCTTTCTGACTACGCTGCCAAATGAATTACTGAAGTAGTGGGAGTTCAATATAACGCAAGGGCGCCGTGAAAAAAAAAATAGAAGAAGAAGGAGGCGGGGAGATTTGACGATCAAGATATTACAACCTAAATAGAAAATTTCACCAGGTGGACGACTACCAACAATCTCGCAGCAACTGCTAGTTCACCAGTAGTGGGGAGAGGCCGTCACTAAAGAAACCACTGTGAGGATAAATGGGAGTGGGTGGAGTACTTCAAGGTCATGATCGTAAGGTATGCAATACGTGCAAATAGATGCGTCTAGAATGCAGGAGAAAATGCATTCTTTTGAAACTCGGGCCTACGAAATTTGTAATAAAAGGAATGTCTCTTATAGAGAGAGAGACTTCTTTATAGACGTCGAGCGAATGGAGGCACCTTTCTCCCTCAGCGAGGCAGTTGGCATCTCTATCGTCGTATCCATGAAATCAAGCCTAAAATGCCTTCGTTCATATCGCGATGCATCTTCAATGACAAAACTTAATCTCTTTCTGAGACTGCTGATACGCTTGGTCCTCGCAGACATCGGGCATTAAACGCTTTGTTCTGCATAAGGGTATAAGATAAACGCGTATTTTTACCGCGTTTATATTAACGGTATTATCATAGCTGTTTTTAAATGTTTTAATGTGTTGTGTGGTTTCTTGTTGCAAAAGCAATATTCCACATAACACATACAGTGTCAATAGCACTACCAAACATTTCCAAAGTCACCGCAACGATTGTTGCCATTCGCAGAAAAAAAAAAAAGTCGCTGTTTCGCCCGAAAGCCGAAGCATTGATTGCGATAGCAAATTAGTGGACAGCTATACGAAGTAAGCGTAGTAGTTTTATCGGTCGTATAAACTTGTAAACAGGCATACTAACTAAATTAACAAGCATGGTGTCACGCGTGCACAAGCAAACATGAACCCATGTCACTCGATGACCGCGCACACTCGTTGTCGAAGCGCTGGCGTGAGGAAACGTGGCGGCAGCAGCGAACGAAGTGACTTTCGTGCTGCCTATCGCTTCAGCGCAAAACGAGCGCCGAGAACACACAGCAATCACGAAGCTAAGTGCCGTCGACGCACTTAGACTCTTCCCCCAACGCAGATCGCTCTCAAGGTACGGCCGCGCGGCCGCGCGCAGCTACCACATGTGCAGTTGCAGCCGGAGTAGAACACTGCCCCCCTCCCTCCCCTCCCCTCAATGCCTCGCAACGTTGGGTACCTCGCGTGAGCGAGATTGAGCCGCGATCGTTTTTCTCTCTTAACCGCAGTTTGTACTGCACACTGTATTGCAAACCGAAATAAAGCATTGATTGATTGATTGATTGATTGATTGATTGATTGATTGATTGATTGATTGATTGATTGATTGATTGATTGATTGATCGATCGATCGATCGTCGGCTTCCCTCGCGCACCTTCACTCGCACATACAGCGTAGGGCGCGTGGTGCTGGTGTTATCGCCATGGAACTTTATATGGAACCTCACGGCGACGGCGACGCTGACGGCGGAAATGAGCTTGGAGTGCCCATATAATTGCTATAGCAATAAAAAAGAGAAGGAGATGACGCACTTGCCTGTCCTGCACTCACCCCAGAAGTTCCGATAAATCCTGTTTAACGCAGTAAATAACCCAGCGAGTAAAAGTAAGCAAACATCGCCGGCAGTATTTATAGTAACACCTGTCTGGTGCTTTCAGAGCGCCCTGGCATTGCTACAAAAGTCGTTAAGTATAAATTTAAATTTTTTATGATTACAATAGGCAAAAATGCTTCTTTAGTTAGATTTAGGTGCGCGATAAAGAAACCCAGGTGGTGAAAATTATTACGGAGTTTCACGCTACGGCATCTCGCATAGTAACAGTGCATCTTTGGGGTGTTAAACGCCGTGAATCAAAATAATGTGTTTGACGGCAAAGCTAGATCACCCGCGCCGACTTGGAAAGGGAGGGAGAGAGAGAGAGAAATGGTAGAAAGCGGGTTGCGCTTCGATGCCACGCCACTCGTTCGTCGCGTTCCGTCGCGAGTCGGGACACCGAGGTTTTTTTTCCTCCTCCGTGCCGAACCGGGGCTCGTGTACGCGCTACGCCTGCGTTCCGTGGAGCGCGCTGCGATCGCGCCAGCGAACCATGCGCAGCGAGAGGGCCTCTCGCACGGCGCGCGTGCTTTCGAGGGGGGCGCAGACCGCCGGCTCGACCAGAGCCAAGTGGCGGCGCCCGCGGCGGTGGGCGCGAGCGCGGCGAGCGTCTTCGCTGCCCGGTCAGCGCCGCCGTCGACGCGTGCATGGATGGATGCGTACCCGTGCTGCTGGCGCTGTGGGCCTACGCCACGCTGTCCGGTGAGCCGCTGTGCATACCTTTCGCTGGAATCTCTCGCTTTCTCTCGTCTCGCCAACAGGCACGGTCTAGCGCGCATCGAGTTTTTTCTTTTATTCGGAGCAGTCGAGCGTGTCTAGCTTTCGCAGGACGCTAAGCACGTGTTCGTGTGTATGGCCAGCATGACGCGTTTTTGCGCTTCCTCCCTTTACCCTTGAGTATGTGTGACACCGGCGTGTCCGAGGCCTCAAGCACGACATTACGAGGCTAGCGCAATTTACAAAGCTGGCTGCGCCGAGATTGCAGTCGGAATGCCAGGTTGTCATGTGTGAGAAGTGTCCGGCTTTGTTTGTTCCTCTTCGATTCTCGGGGTACGCTGATCGTGTGCGTGGGGCTAAGATTCGTGACTTCTTCGGTTCAAATTCGTTTGGACTTTATTGTCACTGGTCAGCGCTTGCGTCGTGATGCCGTTAGATGCCACGTTTGGGCCGCAGTGTCTGAGCTTTTACGATCTGTTCCCGCCTAAGACACCGGTGCTTATTTTGAGAAATTGCAACATAACACGTGACCGAAAGCGGAAGTGGCGATCACGTGGTATCGCAAACACAACAAAAGCCTGCCGGTCAGCCTCGTGCGATTGTTGAAGGCCATTAAATAACTGTGTCATCGAGGCCTGCCGATTTGGCACGTCCAATTGTTCGCTTCTCTTGGAATCTCGAGGGGGCACGCACTCCTCTCCTGTCTGGTCTATAGGACTGAATAGATTCAGCTTTCGGCAGCACGGTCACGTACGGTGGGTGAACGCGTCAGTGGTATCTGGTACCACGAGACCACCGCAACAGGTGTAGATGACTTCACGAGTTTCCCTTTTCATATCCGAAGCCGCGTTGCACTTGGCCCGCGTTTTGAACTGGTCCTGTTAAAAGGTAACGTAATTAATATTTTGTTGCGTTCTCCGGGAGTCGAGTCTCCGTGGCATTATTACTCGGTCGACGCGTATCTAATAAAGCAATAAAAACAAGTCAAACATTATCTGTCAGGACTTCTTTAATTTTATTTGGGAGCGATAAATAGTTTCATCCACGCTTCCGTGCAAGCGTAGTCCAAACAATTGTCCAAACAATCCTAGTGTCAGCCATACCGCTTTGGCGTTTTCAGACGTTGCCCACGACGAGGGGAAAAGGGCCGAAGAGTCCGCCTGACATAAAAGAGGCGGTCAGAGAGAGCTGTGGCTAAAAATAGGCCGGCGTACTCTGGCTGCAGCGACGTCATCTACGAAGGCCGACGCTCTCACTACTAATCATGCTTTGGGAAAAAAAAATGGATCGTCGTAAGCGCTGCCCGCTTTCTCCCATTGTCGTGTTCTGGCTCTCGGTATTCCCGCGCGACGTGACGGCTCAAAGCACGGAATCCTTTTGCCATCTGTTGGCTCCTAGCGCCGCGCGAAAGTGCGCGTGCTCGTTATTCAAGCACCAGGTTATTCACCGAGGGTCCATATGGAATGAGAAGTGAAGGCATGTCGAGTCGCTGTTGGCGCCACCGAAGAGGCCGCAGTAAAAAGCGCACATTCCGTGACGGAGAGCCTAGCTACCTCCAGTCATGTATCTGTCACTGATGGCAGCTTCTTTAGTCGCTATGGAAGAGCTCGAGCTCGAACCTTGCAAGGGATCGCTGAGCCAGTGCTTATGAATATTGTCACGTGGTAGCGACGGCGAAGAAGGCAGCAAAACTTTGATTAAGGAAACTAGCGTTTTATTGGGCGAACTTGTGCCCTCAAAAGCAGGCTACACTCAAAGAACGATAGCGGCGAATACACTCGGAGATCGGCGAAAATCTGATCAGCGGGTAAAGCGCGTCGGCTTTTATACAGCAGTCGTCGAATGTTCCAGAATAATCGCTGGGAACCATGTGTCTTCCACAAAGTTCTACACCATTCGCGTCACGCGATGAAATCAGATAGCACAAGTTTCGGCGACAACAGACAGCGGATAGAAGCATCGATAACATTCCAGTAACTTCCGAAACATGCAGACGCGTCCCGCGCTGTGCGATAACATTTGTTAGGTGGCGAAACGTGGTCGCCCGATGAAGATAGGCAAGCGCACGTGTCAATATCATATATATATATATATATATATAGGGGCAATGCTTATGCACAGATCCTCCACCTTAATTGACGTCTTCAGCAGACGCCGAAACGGGGTTCCATGAACGCAAAAACAGGAACCCGCGCCAATTTACAGCTTGAAATGCTGACGTTGGAGAACTGTCGCGGAAATTCAGATCTTCAGATGAATTCATACCGTGTTATCCTAAAGTAAAAAAAAAAATACCAGTGGCTATAAATTCTTAGAACGTCCGCAGGTTCAACCGGAATCTGTCATGAATTATGACGGCAACATCTTTTGCAACGTGATAGATAATCTCTACTTATAATTGATTTACCATGTTGATAGGGTTTAAGGTCGCAAGCAACATTGAGACTGTGGGAGAGGCCGTATAGTGAAGCGCTCCTAATAAAAAAATTCAGATCATCACTAGACATCAACGACGGCTGTCGAACTTGCAGCCTTGCATGCAGGAATTAAATTGAACAATCAGGAAACGCCCCATAAATGGTCCATCTTCGGCGATTGCAAGGCCGCCCTCCAGAGTTTGCTCTCTGCATTACGCCGTGGACCCCACGAACAACTTGTCGCAGACACATGAGAAATTTACCATCGGATAGTTGAGAAAGGGCATGACATCGTAATTCAGTGGTTGCCAATCATTGTGAGATCCTTAGAAACGAACAAGCAGCCGTAGCCGCTCAATTCTCAGATAGCAGTGCCGACTGTGTCGCTATCCCGATGTCAAGAACAGACGCAGCGGGAAAGCTCCGTGCTCTTGCTCACGAGTTTACATTGGCCCAATAGAATTCGGCAGGATTTAAAATCTTGCGCCTTTGTTCGCTGGATCATGATCTGAAGCTCATGACTTACCACGACGAGAGCTAACTCTCATTTGTCGCCTATGGCTTGAGTAGCTGTTATCAAAGCGTACTCCTACCTTCGTGATGAGGTTCTTTCAATTAATTAATCCTGGCTGAGGCACTGCCTCAGCCATGACGTGACGAAGTCGTTCATTATCACACTGCAAGTCATTCAAGGAACATACAGCCAAAATAGGAACAGAAACTCTGCAAATGAATAAAACACACCCACACACACAAAAAGAATGAAGTCCCCAGGGAAAGGGTCAAAGTCAGAAAGGGCCTACAGTTTCATGGTCTGCAGTGGAGTTGCGAGATGAACATGAGGTGGCGACGGAGGCAGCCCTCGGACTATAGAAGCGGTGCTACAGACCGGCACTGTTGAAGAAAAATCCCGATCACCCTCAGGCGAAAACCCGGCATCCAGTGATGCAGCATAAGTTCGGTTGTGACAGTGAGACCAAGGGCAGGTGGCCTTGGCACGGTAGAGGTCTCGACGACGGACATCAACTCAAATGGCTTCACCTCTGCTCTCGGTGCATGGACTTCATTTTCTCGACGTCACTCGGCACCTTCCTGCGTGTGATCAAGATAATGCGGTGACACGCCCCTGTAAGGTCACCCTGGTCCAGAAGACGCGAAGCACGGGCCTGGCGCCCGACGGCTTAACTCCTGCACCTGGAACTTGTTGTTCCACGTCTCCCCGACTTCTTCTTCCTCTCTCTCTGCTCGTTTTTCGTTGTTGTTGTCCGAATTATTTCTTCAGCGCGCTCGAGCGACCGCTGCAGCATCTCATTGTCGCCTTCGGATGGCTGACCTACCCCGATCACGCACTCGCGCACTGGACACATCACAACCTTATCGGAATGGCCACAAGTCTCGACTGTGGAGTTTTTCGGTGCAAAGAGGCGATAACGCACCTCCTGTGAGATTGTCTTCGTTTCAAAGCGCAAAGAAAAGCCCTGAGCACCACTCCCGACAAGATTGACAACTGTCCCTTTACAAGAGCCAGCATTCTTGCACCCTGCATGGCCCCAGCCGACGTCGACACGAGCTGCTTTAAAAGCGCTAGTGTGCTTTTTCGAAGAAACGGTACTCATTGAAAAACTATAGAATGTGTGAACTGATGTTTTCCTTCTTTTTAAATTTTTTCTTGCTGTGTTATATTTTCTTCCCTTACTTCATCCTCCTGTGTGATCTTTGATCTGGTGATTTCTACAGTGTGTTTGAAGTCTATATACTCACTGATAGTACGCGCAGAAGCTTGCGATCTAAAAAAAAGGTGCACTGTGGATATTGCCTACGCTAGTACCCTCATCCACCGCAGCCCGTCAAGCCCTCATTTCTGATAGCTTATAGCAAAGGCGCGTGCTGGCCAAAGCCTTACGCGTGCTTTCTTTCTCGCAGAAATCTCGTTGGTTCAGCCAAGCAGCCACAGTGCACCCAACAGTCAGTGCGAACCGGACGATGTATACGGTGCAAAGTTCGAGCACCAAGCACCCTTGCGCCAAACGAATTCGAAATGACCGCCCGCAGATCAGAGTTCGCCGCTTTTAAGCGATCGATCTTTGATCTGGTGATTTCTACAGAGTGTTTGAAGAATATATACCCCACCTTCCTGTATGGATCTAGTACCTTTCACATACCCGGTGACCCAAGCTTTGTGCTAGCTTTTGGCACAAAGTGTGGGCTGGCTGCTATCTTGCTGAGCAGAGGATATCGTCCTCTGGGTATGTGGCTTAAGAGACAACTTGGGAACCTTCTTAAACAACGATGTAAACCCAGATTAAATCTAAAGACCCCC
Source organism: Dermacentor variabilis (assembly GCF_050947875.1). Taxonomy (NCBI): domain Eukaryota; kingdom Metazoa; phylum Arthropoda; class Arachnida; order Ixodida; family Ixodidae; genus Dermacentor; species Dermacentor variabilis. The sequence goes on from NC_134572.1 coordinate 78,756,873, forward strand.
TGCAATTAAGGCCTACATCGGCGACTTAAGTAGATCTGCTTGCTTACTTCTTGTTTACATTTCGGCCTATGTTAATTTATAGTTGGTACTGAAGACAGTGGAATACCAGCGTCATACTGACGACGTAGTGAATACCATGGAGCCACTCCGCACTGACGTCAGCGGCATGACAAACGGGTAATGGCGACGCAGTGAGAAGACGCCGACTCATTGCGAAGACCGATGGAGGTGGGCATAACAAAATTCTCAAGTTGCCAATTCTGACCGATATACACAATGGCACAGCCTAATTGGAAATGGTTAATGGCTCAGGCTGTTTGTTCGACCGCATGTCTCGCCGTGTTCGATTGCTGGCCTCTTTTTCTTCCCCTTTTCTTTTTGACGTTTCTTTGTGTGTTCCACATTTCACGTTGCCCAACAGTCCACAGTTCTCACTGTGGCGGCATGCCACACGTGGTTGTACTCGATAAACACATATACGCCCAATGGCCTAGTGAACATCACCTGACCCGTGGACATGTGTCTAGGACGCTCGGCCGGAGTAGATTCATTGATTGATTCAGGGGGTTTAACGTCCGAAAAGCAACTCTGGGGCTATTAGACAAGCCATAGCTTAGGACTCATAAATAGATTTCATCCCCTGGATTTCTTTAACGTGTCCTCGAATTTAAGCCCACTCGAGCGTTTCTTTTTTCCATTTCGACCCCCTCGGAAGGCTGCCGCCGTAGCCGTGACACTTAATCAGGTTACGGTAACCTCTCTGCCTTTCACATCTTGTTTTCCTTTCTTCCTTTCTTCATTTTCACCATTTGGGATTCCTTGAGACTCACACAAATCAGCGTACACCATAGCGTTACTGCATCCCGCCCCCGCCGAAATGCGGCCGGGAGTCAAACTCGCGACCTAGTACATAGAAAAGAAACGCAGTACCTACTGAGCTACCATGCTGGGTTTCCAGCTGTAACAAAAACAAAGGGAGCGACAAAAAGAAAAAAAAGGAAAATAAATTTACGTGAATTTATGATAAGGATTTCGTTCTAAAACCACTTTGCCAAACCTCAACTGATACTTCCTTATTTTCGTTGAATTACATGTAATTCATGCATAGTTGTAATACAAACCGTGTCATCGTTGTGCAATATATGGCTGCACTTCCGTTTACACGTGGAATATTTACTGCTAAAGCACTCAAACTAAAGAACATAATTTTTTTGTTTGCTCCGAGTTTTTCCCCACTTGCCACCCACTTCGGTTGATTCATTGATTGATTCAGGGGGTTTAACGTCCAAAAAGCAGCTCTGGGGCTATTAGACACGCCATAGTTTAGGACTCCCGAATGAATTTCATCCCCTGGATTTCTTTAACGTGTCCCTGAGTTTAAGCACACACGAGCTTCTTTTTTCCATTTCGATCCCATCGGAATGCTGCCGCTGTAGCCGGGATTCAAGTTGGCGACTGTTGCGTTTCGCCTGCGACACGTGGTTTTGCCGGCGCGACTGCGGCAGGGCGGCAGACATTTTGGCCCGATCGTCGTCGCCGCAACACTCATCGCCAGGTGTTTCCAGGCGCGACTGCGGCGATGCGACCGCAAAGGATCACCCTCGCATTCCAGTCATTGTGCCCGAAACAGGCGATGCCAAAGCAGGGATCGTCCCCTCATTACAGCCATTGTGCCCGAAACAGGCGATGCCAAAGCAGGGATCATCCTCTCATTCCAGTCATTGTGCCCGAAACAGGCGATGCCAAAGCAGGGACCATCCTCTCATTACAGTCATTGTGCCCGACCGGCAGCGCTACAACAGGGTGCTACGAGATCGTGCTCGACAGGGTGCTACGAGATCGTGCTCGACATGGTGCTACGGCATCGCTACGACAGTGTGCGTCACCATTAGCCCATTGTACATTCACGTGCTCGTCTTTTGAGGGGTTCCTTCTTGCCCTCAACTGCGAGAGTATAAAAACAGCTGCCCCCGGACGCCAAAAGGGGGGCTCCGATTTCTTCTGTTGAGTAAAGTGCTCTCCCGTCTCTCTACTTCGGTCAACCTGACCGCCAACTCTTTGCGATGTTAAAATAAACAAGTTGTTTTGTTGTTACCAGTCGACTCATGCTTTGCCGGGACCTTCGGATGCTTCCAGTTGTACCCCAGGCCGCCAGGCCAACGCTACCCTTGGGGCTTGCGACCCAGGTACAACCACGGGCGTCAGCGCCGAGTTCCCAACAGATCGTACCAGCAGTCCGATCCAAACACGACCTAATGCTCTACGGCCGAGCTTCTTTTTTCCATTTCGATCCCATCAGAATGCTGCCGTTTTAGCCGGGACTCGAGTTGGCGACCTAATGCTCTACGGCAGAGCGAAGGCACTTGTGACCCATTTAAGTAACAGGGTGTCCACTTGAAGAATCATGCCTTTTGAGTCGCTGGTGCTCACTGGCTATATTTTGGCGATGTTGACTTTCAGCCCAGGTGGGACCCGTGTTGTGTTTGTCGGTGTTGATGTTTTGATGCAAAGGCTTACTAGTCGTAGCTGATTCGTCAGTGTTGAAGGCGCACGACTGTGATATCGCCACGCTCGTTATTATTTTCGACGTTTACGCCATAGCAACACTGACAAAGTTGCAGAAGATGACAGTGGTCGAGGAAGGAAGAGTAAATGCCCGTGTTCTTTGCTTCAGTGCTTAAGCGATTTCTGTTAATTTGTTAGTAAAATGTAGATTTACGTGGTATAGCTTCAACTGCACTTGGACAAATTCGCAACCCCGAGGGTTTACACGAAGCGAGACCCATTAAATATACAACGATGCGATTGAAGATAGGCCATGCTAGGCACTTTCTTTGATGCTTAGCTGAAGTGTGTGAGATGACACAAAACTTCTCTGTGTGTATTAAGAACTTGTAAGTGCACCATAAGTGTGAAGCGTTTCGTGCAGTAATGTATAACCCACCGCGATGGCGTATAGTACGTGGCTCTGGCGTCACGCTTCTAAGCTCGAGGTCGCGGGTTCAAGTGCCGGCCGCGGCGACCTCGCACTAGAATCAAAAACACCCGAATTGGGAGCACGTGAATGTACCCTGGCCGGTAGAAATTAACCCGGAGTCTTCCACGTACTACGGCGCGCCCCATAATCATATCGAGGTTATGGCATGTACAACCTTCTATTTTTTTTAATGCTTAATAATTCAAGAAAACCAACCTCGTTGCACTTCAAATATTAATGCGGCTGATAACAGCTAAAATGACGAGACTGAGAAATTCACCAACGACGTTAAAGGAATATTTTTCGAGGACACAAAAATGACCGAAATGTGGGTCTTTGAGCGCTTTGGTAAACTTATCTCGCAAATATACAACAAATCAGAAACACGATGTGCTCGGTGAAATGAGAGAGAGAGAGAGAGAGAGAGAGAGAGAGAGAGAGAGAGAGAGAGAGAGAGAAATTAGATACAGAAATATTTGCATCGTGTTGTTTCTAGGTCCTGTAGTACTGCAATCGCTTCTTACAGCCGGACAAAAATTTCTCGTTGCGTAACCTGCGCTGACAATCCGTCTTTTTTGCGTGTGTGTGCGTGGTTTAAATTAAATTCGGCGTCATTGTGGGCTAAAACAGGATCTGTCTATTGACGCTAACCGCAGTGAAAGACTTCGGCTTAATTTTGGCCGCCTGGGGCTCTTTCATAACCAGCCTGGTTACGCCCCCTACAGGGCAAAGGCCTCTCCCACAGTTCTCCAACTACCCCGGTCATGTAATAATTGTGTCCATGTTGTCCCTGCAAACTTCTTAATCTCATCCGCCCACCTAACTTTCTGCCGCCCCCTGCTACGATTCCCTTCCCTTGGAATCCAGTCCGTAACCCTTAATGACCATCGGTTATCTTCCCTCCTCATTAAATGTCCCAACCATGCCCATTTCTTTTTTTAACCCGCCCCTATGCGCAGTGCACGAACGTTTTCGCATTCCTCCTCACGGAAATACGGTCTCCGCGGCAGGTATTGAAGCCGCGACTTCGAGCTCACCAACGCAACAATATAGCCACTTAACTACCGCGGCTTGCCTGTGTGAGTGCGTATGTGTGTGCGTCCGTGTGTTTGTCTGCGTGCGCGTGTGCGTGCTGTCTCTGCATGTGTTGCTGAAGCGCACAACCGTCAGAGAGCAAGAGAGAAGGAAATACAAGGAGGATAACTCTTAAACCTCGAAAGTATCGGCGCGCCTCGTAAAAACGTGACGTAGCAGACAACGGCTTAGGGCTCTGCAGCCGCAGCTCTGGATAAGCCACAACTACGATGTGCGCGAACAATGTCTACACGCCTGACCCACATGTTAGCACGCGTTCTAGTTTTATTTCAGGAAAATGCAGTTCGCCCGAACGCTACTCACTCTCGCTTACGCGCGTGAAAGCTGCCCTAAGCATAGAAACATTAAAGAAAGAAAGAAAAGCAACGTAAAGAACTGAAACATGCACTGGCACTGACAAGGCCGAGAGGAAACCTTCGGCAGCAATAAACAGCGAAGGAGTTGGCACCTTGGCCGGATACTCGCACACTGTAGACAGCGAGGAATGGAGGACTCGAACGCCTAAGAAAACACGGGCCAGTGCAGTCGACCATACACTACAGAAAACAACAGCAAAAAGAGGCAAAAGAAACGGTGTGGCAGGGAAAGCAAAACACAAGGTCGAGAATGACGTTTTCCTGTCGCCTCGTTTCCCTCAAGAGTAACGCCTTACTGTGCGAATTTACAAGTTCACTTTTGGAGCTCTCCGCCCCCCCCCCCCCCCTTTTTTTTTGTGCGTTTGCTTTAGATGTGTGGGGGAGAGCCGGAACCACGTTTAAGCGAAGAAAAAGGAATATTGCAAAAATCTACGCTTTGCGCAGGCGTTGTCGCTTTTCAAGGGGGTTAACGCGCCTGAAGAAAAAAAAAAAGGGAAAGGAACGTTGGGTTGAGGTGGGCGTGCGAGGACGCCCCCACTTTCCCAGCGGCGAGCACGCCGCTACTCGCGTCGTGCGAGTGCTGGGCGCGCTCAGCGATGAAGTCGCAATCTCCTGAGGCCATTTGTCGACCGCTCGCGGCCACCTGCCGGCGCCAGAAAAGCGCGGGTTTCTTCGCGTTGTTCGGCGCGAGTCTCACTCATGCGTCACTAGTCTCACTCATGCGTCACTGGTCTCTGGTGTTTCAGGAAGTATACGGTCGGTTGCCCCGCTGAAGCCGTCGCCTCTTTGCTCGACTTTCTTAGCTTAACGGTACACTTATCTTGCTGAAACTGCACTGCTGGCGGAGACGCAGTTAAAATACGCAGAAGTCAGACGATTTCGTTAAGTGAGGCCTAACCAGCGGCTATTGAGGATTTTTGAACTCAGCTCCGAGGCGTTTATAAGGCAGTGTCTCCAGAAAGACGTCTAACGTCTAAAAGGGGCAGTTGTTAAAACCTACGACTCTATTGCGCGAGACAACAGTTAGAATGTGCGCGACGAATTTTATTGCCGTAACAAATAGACGCGTGAGGCGCCAATCATTATCGTTATTATCACCATTACAGCGAAATATCAGTTCACGTAAGCTTGACGTTTACTGTGCGACCCGCTCAGAGCAGCAGCTTACATTATACCAGCCCTCGTGTATAGCAATCACAGCTTCACTGCCATAAATTTCCCTGTAAGGGCTGTGATATATCTAAACCGCAGGTATCCCATAAGACTTTCGCGTGTAGTTGTATGTACATACGCTGGTTTTCGCCGCGATCTGAGAAAGCTTGGTTCCTGGAGTGGATGTGGCGGAGAGTTTCGCAACGCTGTGTCTAATTAGCACTCGACCCGCAGTTCTGAGTGGCACGGCCAGTTTTTCGCTGCGCGTTGCAGTGCAGGTTCCATGTGACCGACCATGTTTACTAAAATTAAGCCTGGTAACTGGAAGTTTAATGACGTCGTCCCGTAGCATTGCGATGTCCCTAACATAACCGCCGCTTTGTCTGACCAGCTATTGACAACGTATCGCTTTCAACATGCATCGCGCGGTACGCTATAGTTTTGCTCCGGATTCGAGTCTTCATATGCCTCCCTCTCCCCACACGTGCAAACAAAACTCTATACATCGTCATCAACCCCGGGAACCCATATTTAATGTTCTTTTGTATTTATGGTACTTTGCAGGCAATTCAAGAGGCACTTAGGCAGTGGAGGGGATTGCTATACAAATAGATGTAAATAATAGAAATGGACTGGAATGAAATATCAATACAAATATAACTGAAGTAATGGAAAGTTCGCATGAGCACAACGTACTCAATGAAGAAAAAATGACCAGGCAGAGTGAGTAACTTTCGTATCCAATTATTTTACATAACATGTGGAATTACAATATGTAAAGGTCGTCGGGTACAAGCTTTCTCTTTCTTTTTTTTATTCGAAAGCATGAAATGAAAGTCATTGAGCGAAAAAGCCGGTGTCTGTAGCAGCGAAACGGCACCTAAATTCCCGTTGGCTGTGGCGCCGTGTCACATGCTCGCCTCGACGGAGCAAAGCGGGCGAAAGAGTACGCCTGCTGCCGCGCTGGGGCGCCACGTGTTGCGTGAGGGGAGAGGGCATCGCTGTGACGTCACGCCACCCTCGCTCTCCACCCGCCGTCGTTGCTTAGTGGCTTTGTTGTTGCGCTGCTGAGCACGAGGTCGCGGGATCAAATCCCGGCCACGGCGGTCGCATTTCAATGTGGACGAAATGCAAAAACACCCGTGTACTTAGATTGAGGTGCACGATAAAGAACCCCAAGGGCCAAAACCCCAGGTGGTCAAACGGCTGTTTTTAAGTGTTACTTAAAGTCTTCGTAGAAACACCTGGTATATGCGGTATCCAGGATACATACATGTCAGTACGGATGGTTCCAGTTCCACACATTCCTCAACTTCAGCATTTGTTGTAACAGGTCTCAATATACAAGCATCATTTAACGGCGCTATAACGTAAAGCTATTTCAAACTTTTCTATTGCATTTCTTCAGTCAGCACTCCGCGATTGGTCAAAAACTTTTTTGGACTAGCCTCGCTTCGCCTGTCTGTCATGCGACGTCACGAAAACCGCGATAGCTTCCCATCTGATGTGACATGAACACACTGATTATGCATGATTGGACTGAACAAAAGAAAGATAGTTATTTCTCATTCGACGCCTTTTCGCCATTAGACAACGGCTATTGGTCAAAAGTTTTCAGGCTGCACCCACTTCACCTGCCTGTCACGCGACGTCACAAAACTACGAAAACTCGCCGCGTCAAAGTGACGTGTACGCCTTAAAGATGTATTAATATGCCGTACAAAACTGAATTTTTTTCTGAATAGATGCCGGGCTGCCCCGTTCCAAAAGAAATAAAAGATGGCTGCCACCGATCCCTCAGACAATGATGCCTACTCGCACCTGCCGAAGAACATTCGTATATTTGCGTATAATAAAACTTTCTCTGTGGACATGTAACGTTTTCGAACACTTTCGGCACGTTTACGACCTGGCTCTGCCAACTCTCTCTTGCTGAGAATCCGTTTTAGCGGCATTCTTAACCTTTTGTTGCACGCCGCCGCGATTTTTGACCAGCCACCGCAACCTAAGTAAGGGAAAGAGGACCAATTACAGACGCTGGCACCACCCTCTTCATCTGGTTATTTATTTTCAGTGCGCTGGCTCGGCCCCATCGAAACCCTCTCCACTTGAGCGTGCTCCTCGCCTCCTGGCAGCCAATTATAAACAAACAAACAAAAAGAAACCACTCAGTCTAAGCAATGTTGTTCGTTTTGAACGTAAAGAAAAGTGACCTCCTATAAACTAAGAGAAAGTTTGATTGGGCTGTTGAGGCAACGTTGCGGGTCACCGCCCGACGCTTGCGTTGGCGGTTACGCAAATTTGACGTCACGAGACTGGAATTAAGACACATTTAATAGCTTTACGTTATAGGGCCCTAGGTTACCTCCTGCAACATTGTCAACAACAGCTAAAGTATCCGCTATCTTATGTGCGATGAAATTTATAACTGCCCTAAGAGAGGTGAAAAAGTGGGTAGATTTCAGCGAATTTCAGGCGGCACTCACGTCGCTTTGCAGCACGAAAATGAAAACATACAATCTTATTATAATTTATAAGACACTCAACGAGCTCTAAAAGGCAAACCAAACGCCGCGCGAGACAGTATTTCAGTGGATACCGGGACATCTTTAATATCTTAAGCAACATAGCAGCCGATGCAGCAGCACGACAAGCATATTACAAGGATGGCAAGATTTCTCTCCCATTCGCTGGATAGGAACTGCGCTGCATTTTAAAAGCAACATATTGCTCAAAACATGTCGAAAGACGCGGACTGACCAAAATTCCAAGAGTTCTGATCTATTGATCCAGCTATTGAATTCAACATTTCATTACCTTAAACGATCCCATTCGATAGGCAAATAGAACTTCGTAAAAAATTATTCAACAAGATGTTCCAATGGGCGTAGTACCTTACGCACGTGCGTTTACGATGGTGCTTGATCAATCGACATCAATCGGAGCAATCTCCTTGCAAGCAGGCATATACTTACATACAATTACTAGAGGGAACTGTGGCGCTAGTGTCTACGGCAGCTGCAAGCAGGACGGTTCAGCCAGCACGGGAATGATTGTTAGTACACGGATTCGCCTAAACTTCGTTCGACCTTGTTGCTTTAAACGGCTTCGTGACTTTGCACGCACGGTAATCTTCAAGAAAATGCTGTGTTATACATAATGGAGTAGACATTATTAAAATTGTCCGGTGGCAGGATTCGAACACGGGACTTCTAGCGCAGCGGCACGATATTTAAACCATTACTCCATGGGCGCATGGACAAGCGGAACCAGTGTTATTAGCAGCGATTACGCGCGTTCGCAGTCTGACTGCCTTCTGCATTAAAGAGGTGTAGATTGCTCCGAAATTTAGGCCAATGAAGGCAGACAAAACACAAGAAACGAAGCCACAAGAACGTCTGGTTGCTCCAAGCACGAAGATTAGACAAATAAATGTACTGAACCTCATTTCCATGGTGGCCGAACGAACGCAGCGCCAGAATTCCCTCTAGTAGTTACCGTGGGAGACAGTATGCAGACTGTCCCCAAGGCAAGGGCAGGGAACGGCGTGTAACTTTTCTTTCCTGATTTAACTTAGCCTCCTCTTGCTACGTATACTAGCGATTAAGATTAACCGTAATGTGCCACAAAGGATGCTGGGGCAAGCTCCGTCCCCAGAGGGCGCCAGGAGCAGGTTGACGGCCATCGTAACTACGACAGATGTTCATTAACGTAGGCGTGCGTGACGGCTGCACGTTCCTGGCCGGTCTCCGAATGGCCAACGTGTACTTGACAATGACGCACGTTAACATAAAAAGAAAGAAAGGACGTGATAGATCGATACCGTCAATTAAGCGTATACCGTAGCGGTTGCATTCATCGACATTATTATTATATTTTTTTTTGCATTTTAGCCTCCATTTTATGCAACAAATCAGTCGTACGTGTGCAGGTGAAAACGAGCTCAACCGCCATGCGAACCGTTAGGTCCTGAGTAAGAATTATGTGGCACTCACTTAACCGAGCCATGCATTTTGCATCAGACGCTGTTAGAGGTACACTGAGAAGGAATGCTAACAAAATTTGTACTAGGATAGTATTCTCCACAAAAAATCAATTTAAACAATTTTAAAAGCCTAGTTCAATTTGTTTGGCAGCAAATTGTTTAGAATTAGGGAAGAAAATAAAAACAAAGGGTTCATTTATATCTTGTGTTTCGCGTAAGCGCCGACACACGTAAGTAACACTAAGCGCCTATACGACACTGTAAGAATTTCAATGTATTTTCTTGCATTTTTACTGTTTATTTTTGTCTTTGCGCAGAACAGGTTTGAGAAACTTGACAGCGGAATATTCTGTTCCATTCGAGTGTAATGCAGACTTTTTATCAAGAAACAGTCAACTAGAAGCAATGCTGTCAAAATGCATGGCATCACGCCGAGATGCTACGGATACACTTTAGGGGGCCGTCGCCACCTGATTTATTAACTAATTAATTACTTTATTAATTTACTTATTGTGGATTATCAAACCTATACTCACACGGTTAAAGCGGTCATTTCGCTAATGTACTTATGGCGCTGTAGGTTAGAAATTGGATTAGAATTTTTGAAAAAAATCACGCAATTTTCGGTATGATATACGGTAACCTCTTTCTGGGCTTGTAGCCACAGGGTGTCTGTTCCAGTGGACGTTCGCATGAGCGTTGACATTCATCAGAAGATGGGTTCTGCCGCGACTTTTATGTTTCATTTATGAACAGAGCTGCCGGTTCCGTTATCAGCAGCGTCGTATATTGTTGCTCGCGGTGCTGAAATGAACGGTATTGGTTTAGCAAAAACTAGTCTTGTCCTGTTTCGAAAACCGCGCCTGTGATATATTTGCCGCCAGGCAACGGGCAAAAACCCGCCAATGACGAAGGAATTGCGCTAGATAATGGTTAAAGTGTGTATTTTGCTCATAGAGTCTGTAATAACGACCGAGTAAGGCTTGTTAAAGATTCCCGAAATCGGAAGAAGTTGAACCATCTCTTTAATGGGAGATAATAGATATCGACCGCATCCGAACGCCGTTCCAAAGCGGAATTCGGTGTCTTCCGCTAAGATATCTCATTGGTCTAGGAGAGTCGTAAAGCACCAATCAAGTACCATTAATCATCGTTACATTTGCTTCTAGAACACTGTTCTACGAGTAAGCTTTTGGGAATCCGGTGTATTTCCTCAGTGCTACATTTACGAAATATTTCTTTCCATTCACTATGACTAATACTACGCTTCCCTTTTAACGTTGAATCGTCTTTATTTTCCACTTTTTCCTCGGAAGGGGCATGGGGGGGGGGGGGGCCGGGGGAGTTGTTAGCACGACGTGGCTGTCATTTACCTGTCGGGATCTGCAATGCAGCTTACGTCGGCACTGATAATTGTAGACCATAGGTTTTGCAGATGAAGCAGGCATTCTGCATTTAGGTTAAACACACAGGTGCTGACAGTTTCAAGTATTGTCATTAATATGATAGCTATATCAAGCGCTACGCGGTCCTTTTTTGTCATCCCGCGATGTCGTGACCTTGCCGCGCCGGCTGTGACTGTGGTTACGTGTGACGCCTTACGATGACGTTGTTCATCGTGTTGTTTCGTGCGCTCAAGCTGGATGTGAAAATTTCTGTCTAGAGCGTTCGAGCGCTGTGCTACAAAGCGAAGAAAAATATTAATGACAGAGCAACTGCTAGGTTCTATATGTTGTCAGGGTGTCCTTCGTGCTTGCACTGGTCACAAGCATTTATTGAAACCAGCCGGCAACTCGCAGATATTGATTTCTCTGTATCGCAGCGCGCCGACTCACCGCTGTCGACAGAAGCACGTAGGACCGTGTGTGCGACTATTTCTTGCGGAGCTGATGATTGCTTTGGCAACTACCTGACCGACCTAGTTACAATAACTCTAAGCTTTGTGTTACAAGCTCGCTGTTAGTAATGGGCCATAACAACATATGAGGCATTCCGTTGTGCGCTACCTCGGTGTAAATCTGAGTGCACACTTTTTTTTTTACTGTTTAACTTTTATGGACACTGAGAATAGTTGGACGATTGTGTCATAGCCCCTGTAATGTCGTCATCAGGTTATCACAGAGTTCTAAACAACAAAACACACAAAACTACGTAGCTAATGAACATCAGTCGAGAAAGGGGTGTCGCTGGAGTGAACATTTTGACTTGGGGACTCATTTTCTTCAAGCCACCTTCGTCAATCCCCTCAATAAAACTTTGTCTCCGGAGACATCCCTTGTTTGACCATGATGATGACTTCAAGTTTCCGTATTCATGCGTGTCTTGCCATTATGTGGCAGCTTTCACTGTAGCTGGACTACAAATTGGCACAAATCTTTTTCCTTTTCCTTTGAAGCTGAAATTTTCTAAAGAATTGGCGTTTTAGTTAAATATATGAACGAAGAGACGTTGCATATTATTTTTTTTTGTTGGAACTGTACTTTTAACATTAGCCCGTAATCAGTTGAGGTGTGCTCTCTAATAATCTTATTGTGCTCGTTCGCAGTTTAGATGCTCTCTTAATTTCCCACTGGTGTTTCGCCCAACATGACCTTGTTATTGCTGCGGATTATTTCTCATTGTACTCAGCTACATATATATTGAGCTTTCCTGGTAGTCCAATCAATCGCGGATGGGCGTAACTATGAATTCTTCGCACAGCGCTAATAATTTCACTTCTCGGAAGCTGCACTCTGTTATCCCCTCAACTACGTGTTAAAGAGCTGCTTTCAGTTAATGGTTTGTTTCTTTGCTTGGCCCATTTAACAGAGGAATTGAAGTTTGGATCAAACTTTACGAAGCACAGCCAAAATGATTTTCCGGGGCTTATAATGCCGAAGAATCAACAAGCTTCGCGGCTATAATATTTGAGCATATATTTAAGCACGCTTGGACTGTCTCGCGTTACAGCTTATGCCTCGACCGCGGCATTGGCGCCTTCTCAAATCTTCTAGTCTTTCTGAGTACCTCGTGCCAAAAATGGTCACTGCAGTGGCATGCTGTTGTGATAAGCTGCATGTTAGATCAATAAGTGGTTGGCTGGCCAGGTTGTACTTTTGATCTTTCTTGTCTTTCGTTTTACTTGCAATAACAAGCTGTAGTTACTGCACTGGTTCGCGAAACCTCTTATCTGCCCCCCCCTCCTTTTTGTTTTTGTTTACGGTACGAATGAGATGTTATGGCGTCTAATTGACGCCTGCTACTCATATTCAGATAGACATATGGGAGAAATATAAAAAATGAATTAATGAAACGCATTAAAAATAATGTCAACTCCAAATCACAATTACACGAAGTCCAGACACATAAGTACACTAATGCCACGCTTAAACTGAAAGTCAACCCAAAAACAGCAACGCGAAGTTCAATGTTCATATATATATCTGAGATATACGCTCAGATGGAGTTTTAGTTCAAGTTAGGCTTAATGACTACACTGTTTCGTGTCAATCTTGACTGAAGCCCCTTGTGTGTAATATTTCCATGTAATCACGCAGAAAGTACCCAAAAATAAGCAAGGGTGCGCATGCAAAATTTGGTTGCGACTGCCGTTAGCATTCGCCGAGAACAGGTTACATGGCGCTGCAGTACCGTACAGCATCAAACACGGAGACTACTCCAAGGTGCGCCTTGCTAACGCTAGTTCGTTAATGGACACCTGAAGCGCCAATTGATAAGTAAAGGAGGAAACTCGGCCAGTGTAATGTAACGATTACTTTCACTCGATTCTATAACATTCATATTCATCCATCACTCATGAAATGTCGATCATGCGGATAACGTAGACGTAGCGATGCCAGGTTTACTGAAAAAACGCGGAAAGGAAACGAATTGGAATGGAATCGCTACGTTATCCCTGCCTTGAACTTGCAATCACGATTGATTTCAGTCGCAGCTTTATGCGACGAGCCTTGTATTTTTGTTTAATTTATGGTCAACTATATTATATTACTGTCGCCCCCCCCCCTCCCTCCCTTTTTCCTTCTGATACTCCGTACCAATGACTGTCGTCTACGCTGCTGTAGCACAGTGCAGATACGCGTTTCCCCGAAGCCCAGGTCGCCATCGACACAGGAGGGCGAGACAGGCGTACATGCGATAAACGATGCGAGTCTTGCCTATGGTGGCAGAATGGGCGGCTGCAAGATGTCGTTAAGTGTAGGCGACGTGGAAACCACCATCTGAGATCCCCTGTTAGCGATGGGGGACATATCCTCTTTAACCCCTTTCTCCATTTTTCCTTTTTCTTCATTTTATTACGTTGGTTAAGACGTACGTAACACTTTGCCGCTGCCCAAACTTCCCCATAGTTCTCGTAAAAAAAAACAGCAGAAAAAACAACTAAGAAGCCAACGTCACGTGATCGACGAGCCTTCATTGTTGGTTACCGCTATACAGTGGTTACGCGAAGCGAGCGACGTGATGGCCTGATCCCCTGTCAGGGAAAGTCCAGGATCTTCGGCCTATACTTATACTGCGGTTTCTTCTAAGGAAGCTAGATGGGGCTCGAAGTTGTTCACCTCGAATGCTGCTTTAGCTCTACAGCTTAGATTTGTTTTGTGTGATCGCTTTCTTTACTTTTGGACAGATCAACCTCGCTTTGCTACAGTTTTACAGTGTATACGGATGCTCATCCATCATTCGTTTCTCATATACGTCTTTGTTTCTAACTAAGGCCGTTCCAGCAGCAAAATTTTCGTATATAACAAAATACGAACATTTGAGAAAAACGACATCTGATTGTCGAATAAAATATAGAATACTTTTTCAAGTTTTTAATCAGCGAAATATGACTATATCATGGAGTCCACGCGGTAACAAAATCAGAGTTTGAACATTATTCAATACATGTATGTTACACTGCTCGCAACTGAAAGTACTGACAGTTGAGAAGCTTGGGAATGACGTACTACTGCTTTCAGTTATCTACTTGCTTTCAGTAAATAACGGAATAGCATGTCACCAGATCAACGTATGATGTTCTGTTCGTCCAAGGAAAGAAGTGTGGTACTCGAGCATCGCGTATTGTTTTAAAAAAACGCAGGTATACTGAGGCTGGCTAAAAACTAAACAAAGGCCACAAATTTGTATGTGGGCCATCTAAAAGCCACCAATGTTTGCTAAATTATTAGAAATGATTGAACAGAAATTATCTTTCCAGTGCGCTCACTCAGAAGCTGGTGCCTCACCACAGCTCACTCCTGCAGCACATTTATTCGGGCCAGTCCTAATTTGCATTGGTCTCTCCTGCTTGAGACTCCGGTAAGGGTTGTTATCCCCAGGTATGCGAAAACAACAACAAGAAACGTTCGACAACATCGAATTACGAGTTCTCCAATCGAACACGAACCGCATTGCAGACACTCTACGATATATATGAAAAATTTCGGATATCCACACATCTGTATTGTTCGCGTATTTATTTCGTAACTGCGTCCCTTTCATGTCTAAGGTACCGTGCGCCAACATTTTCTGTCTGTTTTTTATTGTTTTATTGCTTGCTGGGCATCTGCTCCAAACGTTCTGCTCCAAACGTTCGTCAGCCATATCACACTAATATTATTAATTGATTCGAAGGAAATACTTCCACAAAACGTGTTACAGCGGAGCCTGCACTTACTCGTTACATAAACACCCGCTATTGGTATATTTTTTTTATGCAAAAGCGCCTCCGTTCTCTCCACCAGCCCAGCAGCACTCTGATTATAGCCGCGCCCATTATTATAGAAAGAATAACTCAAGCGCCTCTGAAATCATTGCGTGACTGCTGTATGATTTCCACCGGCCTTGCAGTAAGAGGAACTGACAGCCTAATGAAATTTCTGTTTTAATACAACTCCACTAAACGTTCAGCGCACAGAAAAAGAAAGAAGAAAAAAGAAAAGCCTAGAGCTGCAATACTATGGAAAGTGATAACTTAAGTGCAGCAGCTTAGCCGAACGTTCCAGACGAGGAAAAATAAATGTAAAACAAATCATGATCAATGCGTGCCAGTGGTAGTCGCGTTTCTTCCTATATAAGCCTAGAAATTATGCGTTGGGGAAAAAAAGACAGAAAAACAACTGATCCACTCAAATTACATGTATATAAATCACATTATAAGAAGCCAACGGGAGAAGACACCAAGGACCACACAGCGGAGATTACTTTTACTTAATAACTGAATTAAAGAAAGGATCAAATAATAGAAATGAAAGTGTATGAAAAAACAGCTGGCCGCAGGTGAGTGTCATTCTTTTGTGAGTGTCAGCCAACGCCAACCGCACTGGCTAATAGTCCCAGGGTCAGTTCTAGTAGTAAAGCGTAAATACCCCATGAAGAGAATGGGAAAACGGCGCCGAGGTAGCTCAGCTGGTAAGAGCATCGCGCACGTAATGCGAAGGCGTGGGCTCGTATCCCATCTGCGGCCTGTTGTCTTTTCATCCACTTTCATTTATATTAATTTTTATCATTTACTTAATTCAATCAGTAAGTACAAGTAATTTCCCCTATGCTGTCCTTGGTGTCTTTGTTTTTGGCTACCTATGATACCATTAAGAAAAATTGGGCTACTCGGTTCCTATATTTCACTGGCATTTCGGCTGGTGGACCAGCCTTTGTAAAACAAAGGCTGGTCCACCAGCCGGAACGTCTGTGAAATATACTGTGCTAATTCAACGTACGTCGTACTCTCGTTTTCTTCATATATATATATATATATATATATATATATATATATATATATATATATATATATATATATATATATATATATATATATATATATATATATATATATATATATATATATATATCAGGAAGAATATTTTATTTCCTTACCAAGTTTGCTTGCCTGAGTGAACACTGATAGAATTATGATCGAGGGAGCGACGAAATTTTAAGCAATACGGTAGCACAATATTTTCTTCGCGTGATGATGACTAACGTAGGTCCTTCATTATAACAGAAACGCATTAAGCCGGGCAATGGGATTAAACAGGCCCATTGAACGGGACGAGAATGGTTGACGTAAATGAGTTGGAAAGAAGTGCCAAATAACTTCTAGTCTTTGTTGTTTCAGTGTGCCTTAACCTACTTGTTTGTGTCGCACACTGCAAAAGTATGGCGAGAAGGTCTAATGTGGTATGAACATGTCTTGAGTGCCAGTGTCTGGCGCACAGCAGAAAGATAAAAGGGGATTCTGCAGCAGCTGAATAATTTGGTGCTTGTAATGCGTTAGGCCGTTCGGGTCTCACGTAAGCTAGGACAAATTGTTTGCGAATCGTTCTCCTATAGCGCGCGAAGTAGAGGCAAGCAGCCTTCACAGAGATGTCCTCAAGTGAATCGCGGGGGAAACACGTCACGTTTCGGATAACTCGACGTGGGTGGACAGATAAGTACACGACTTCTCTTCGGCTGCGGTGTAAGGCTAAACAGTTCATAGACTGTAGGGGTAACCCGAAAGAGTTACACGAAGGGACTAAGGGCGAACTTTTTTTGTCTTTGTAACCGCTAACGAGTATTTATGCCGCTCTGTTGGCAACATCTTAAGAGCAATTTGGGGTGCGTCTGCGATGACACAGGAGTGCACAAAAATACCGCACTTGTATAAAACAACTCTGTAGGAATGAGTTGCACTGCCTTTTACTTAAATATGCTGTAGACGAAGACACCACTGTATGATTTGCCACTACAGAAAAGTGAAGTCGGATACACCAGGAGCACAAAATAAGAAAACCATACCAATGAGACCAGCGGTCATTTTAAAGCAAGAAAAGCCTTTGGGAACTGAAATGTTTCATGCTTCAGTTTTTTTTCCGCAAACTTGTCTCTTGCTCCTAGCAGCCATCGAAGCACTGGTTCATTAAATTTTGTTCATACTCTCTTCTATCGCTTTTCGTTGTCTGAGTTACTGTCTTAGCTTTACACATAGATTATCTGTCTTAACGAATCAATACTTTTCCCCCTAAGGTTATCTCTGATAACGATATACGGCGGCACAAACATCATCACATCTACCAAAAGTTGTCTGCTAGCTGTCACGCTGGCCACGTTTACATGATGCGCTGCTCAAATCTTTCTGTCTGTTCTAAAAAGTCATAGTGCTACCAACGCCATTTTTCTTGTCGATAGAGTCGTTCCGTCGCTAAAATAAGAGAATGTCTTAAGTGATTGCAGTACGTCCGTACCCTCTTACTTGGTATTAGATATACGCTCATCGTCGAAACGATATCGGGAGCAGAAAATGAGGATGGAATGATGTAGGTCACCACCGGTGTTTTTTTTTATACCCGGTGACGCTTAAGAGGACTTCAGCTGGAAAAACTGCTTTTAGAAAGCTTTTTATGGTTAACCAAGAGTTGCCCGTTTCCGCTAGCGGCCAGGTGTAAAGCCGGAAACGCGAGCGTCAATGATCGTGCGTTGCGTACACGAGTCAACGAAAATATCCAGGCTATTTATACGAAATATATCAGAACTATTTTCTGCAACAATAGCCTTTACCGAAGGCACCTATGAAAGGATTACTCGCACCCAAATGAAAAGAGTACGTTCGGTTATAGTTTCAGAGCGTCGCCAGCACTTGCCAGCCATATTACGGTGATAACTGCTTGAACACTTCATCTTACTGAATAACAGGCATGTAGATACGAACACATGGAACGAAAAAGGAACGAATCATGGGTCCCTATACCAACTTGCTCGACTCACGTCAGCGAACTAACCGCAATTTCCTTCTTTCCTTCCCTCCTCTCTCTCCCTGTTATCTTTGTTTTTCCCCTTTCTCATTTCCCCGGTGTAGGTAACCAAACGGACGTTATTCTGGTTAAACTCCCTGCCTTCTACTTATCTCTTTCCCTCCTTCGTTAGTTCTGTGCTTCATTACTGTGTTTTTGATTGTAGGCCGTAGATTAAAGTCTGTGCGCTCTTGTCTTTTTCATGAAAAAGAAAAAAAGAACCGGAGCACAAACTGTGTTTCATTTCAATTGCACCATCGGCGCCTCCCATTTTTTTCACCACTTACAGTTCTCGAGGTATGCATGTGGATTCCTTGAGATTTCATTTTGTTTCATGGCTGGTTTTTTCTCTCTCCCTGTTTCTGCTCGCGAACTGGTGTCAGCAACTTACAATGCTCTCGTTATTTTATTTTTTTATTATTTAAATGAATATTAGGAGAGGTTCGCGCCTTTATGGTGGCACCGGCTACTCCTTGTTACTTGGCAAAGGAATCAAATTTGCGTAAAAAGGGAGAATAGCGAGACGAAATATGGCACTCAGTAGAACACTGGATGAATAAAAAATATGCAATCCAACAGTACATGAGTCGCAAAGTTCTGTGCATTAGTTCAGTCCACGTACGCTTATGTAAAATCACATGTTTTGAACAGCCAAAACACACAACACATGTAATGCACTGCAAGTACAGAACAGAATTATACATATTGCTCTTGTAATTTTATTTGCTGCTGGCTCGCCGCCATTTCTTTACAAAGCAATTCTTCCTGCGAGAGCTTCCCAGCGCAGCAGACTCAATGCGTGCACCTCGCAGCCCCAAACCGGTCGAGCGTGCAGTTAGACAAACTCAAAACTATAGCTAACGTTTTAATTTCTAACACAGTTTGCTTCGCTTGCTTACGCTAACCAATAATGAACTTACAATGCCGAGACCACTCACTCAGCTTCGTAAATATAGAAACAAACATGGTTTGCCTTGAGGTTTCTCTGACCCCAGATGGCAAATATACGCGTCTAGCCAAATTAAGGTCAGAATACGAGTCCATATGCAACGAGGCTGGCTTAAATCACTTAACGCATCATTACATAACTGACATGCGTGGTTCCAAATCCAAGAAAAATCGTTTTTGTTGGGTTCATAAAAACGGCATCATGTAGAAGTATTATAGATGTAGAATTATAAAAGCCGTAATGTAGAAGTAAAGCAAGTAAAATTAAAGTATTGCTTTTCATCTGACTTTGTAAACAGCATTCAGCATCGTGTTGCAGTTTATGTGCAGCATTATCTTTCTTTTGCCCGAAGTGGAAATGTAAAAGTAGCGATTGATAAATCGACAATGACAGGGCTGTAATTGGAAAGCAATTATCCATACTGTAACGCTGCCAGAGAAGGGGGGCTACACCTCACGATCACTTAATTATATATTATGGTGCACTGTCGTTAAATTACAAGCCTCTTGGCAGCTTACAGGAACATTAGAAAGGAAGGTTACAGGTTTAACTTAACACGCGCTGATTATAATTAAACGACACTTCATAGAAAACTGCACAGAGAGGTACGGTGGAGAGAACAGACCATAACACTGGTATTGTGAAACTGAAATGAGGCTTGGGTGCTGGCATACCGCCTGACGAACGGTCAATAGCCACTGACGCAATTTGCCGAAACCACGAATAGCGGTACAGCTGAGCCCAGCAAGGAAGCGCAATGAAGGGCTGAGCATCAAATATTTTTACTGGCTGCCATTGACGACAGGAGAATGGGGGAGTGCACGTGGTTATACCCGATAATAGCCCATCCGAACGGTGGGGTCTTTTGGGCGCTGTTGTGCGGAGCTTGTTTTTAAATCGAACGCTATTGGCGGGTTGTTTTCCTTGAACGGGCTCTGCCAACAAACACACTAGCGCGAAATCTCACGGTCAGCACAGCCCTATTTTAAGCGGGAATACGTGCTCTGCCCAAGTTTTGTTATCGAGGAGCTGCAAATTCTCGAGGATACCGCACTGCGTTGAAGCATGAATTGAACTTTCATGCACATAGAGAGAGATGCTCATTTGCATGAAGAACACGTGTCACTAATGACTAGGTTGTTTTAACGCTGTTGACTGAACGTTATGAGAGGTTAGGTTCAAATTGTGCTTACGAGACTTCGTTCCTTCCTGCAAGTCCATTACCGCGAGAATCGTTATAAGCTAAACACTCGATGTAATGTATTCATTCTTAAGTGAAAGGAGTAAGAAACTGAACAGATATCGCAGTTGGTTGCGCTGATTTGTACAGGTATACAATCGAATTTAGTTGATGACGTGTTACGGGCCAGAGCCGCACTAATTATATGGACGCCGTAGTGAAGAGCCTCTGTTTAATTTCGACCACCTGGAGTCTGGCAACCTAGGACACGATCGAAATGCAGCCCCAGTAGAATTGGACCTGAGACCTCGTGCGCAACAGCAGAGCCAGAAACTGATCTGAAACGTACATGTCGTAAAATTTTCTCGTCACGCCCCACTTCTGTCGTGCGGTGAGTCGACGGTTTTGGCCTTGTATTCCCTTTTCAACTTACACAGCCTTCAAGTATACTTCCTAAAGGACTGCGAACTCCTTAGTTGATTTAAGTCGGCGACGCTCGGATACGGCTGCTTTTCTCTTAGTTTCGTGCTCCTGCCTCTGAAACTGTTTCAAACGGGGCGCGGAATCATTTCTGAAGTGCAGCGCGCTGGTTCGCAAAGAGGAACTGTGCAGCGTAAGAACATTTGAAGAAAGTCCATGTCACGGGCCAGTGCATCGCGAGCTGTGAGAGAGGAAGAACCTACGCGCTATACTTTACATTAAAGTACGTAGTATAGGCAACAGGGTTCGTATATACGAAACAAAAATAAAAAGAAATGGACTCACCATGCCGGCCGTGCGAAAGTGGATGTCCGGCGGAGCCGTTCAAAACGACCACGACAACTGCTGAGGGGAGTATGCAAAGCTTTATTACTCAATTCCTCCTCCTGTGCATTATGAAGCCACGGGAGAATGTGGACCTGTGGGCTTTCCCTGTGCTGGAATGCCACGGCAATACGACCAGGCGAAGCAGGACGCCGCTTGTCATATTGCCTTTTCTTCTTTTCCCTTTGCCGCTCCTCGTATTCACGCCGCTCCTCGGGAGTCCTAACTATGCGTTGAGCTACCCATAGCGGTGTTGCAACAACAATGTAATTAGTTGCTGGGCTGGTTCCTTTATATATGAAAGGCTATAGTGAAGTCACTCCCCACGTCACACGCTCCCGTCGCCGTGACAGTTTCCGCAACAGTAATCTTTACCGGAAGACTTATGCGGGGAACGCAGTGTGCTTCGTATTGTTAGCAGGAGCGCTTTATCATGAATTATGGGGTCTGAATGCTTATTTTGAGCTTGTTCTTAATTTAAAAGAATGCTGCCCTGTATGTTTGCATGCGTGATACCAAAGAATGTATATATGCACTTCTTGCGTCAATCGCGGAAGGTCCTTATCTCCATGAGAACGATGCCGCGAGAAATACAGACAAACTAGAGGCTAGCAGCCGCGCTGTAAATGTTCGTGAGCTGAAAGTGTCCGTAAGAGATGCTATAGCCGATCGTTATGTAGGACATACTCTCAGTCAAGACAACCAGCCAATAGCAAAGAACGCTTATGAACTCATTTTTTTATTCGGTTCCAGATCCCTCTACAGATGACGTTAATGAGCCTTGTAGAATAGCTAGTCGGTGTTCCACATACAAATAAGTTGCGCTACACAGTTTGCAGGCAAATTAGACGGAATGGGAACGTCGTCCTTCATATTGTTCACGAGTAATCTGTGTATATCAACTTACTTGCCCTGTAGATGACCGCAATTTACAGAATTTCAAAGGCCTTGCCTTGGCTATGTCTCTATCGTCCTTTAAACGTTCCTGGCACATAATTTTGAGCTCAAGGTGTACCTGAATGTTGAAACCCCAATCAAAAAAGATATTTGAAGTACACTGGGCAAACTTGCTGAAAATGTTTACGCGCTGCTCATTCTACTTCTGAAGTGCGGGTCATAGGGTGCTTGTACGTACCTGAACGTGACTCGAGAAATGTCTTTTAGGCACGTACCCGGCAGTGTACCGCGGCCGAGATCCAAGGAACGATGAGTGAATTCGAAAACAATATGGCTGAATCAGTGCGCGCTAGACATTGCGCGTTTCGACAGCTGAACATATCACCACGCGCGCAAGGAAAAGAATGCTGGTTCTGGCAGTTTTTCGACACAGCGAAATCTGCTCCCGGAGACGCATAAAAAAAACTTCGCAGCCCGGCCACCCGGAAACGTTTCCCTGTTCAGAAGCGGAGGGCATCGCACTTTTTTGTGTACCTAGGGGAGCCGTCTTTCAGCGGGAGCTGCTCCACGGAATGCCGCTAGCTGAACACATCTCGTTCCCTTCAGCCTGTCTTGTTTAGATGAAAAGTCCGCAGAGACACAGCTTGCCGCGGGAGGGAAGAATGTGCGGGACTGGCATTTCTCGACATGCGTCCTTCTGGCTTTGTTTTCGATAAGCGAGGGTGGTCCAGCCAAACATACAAGTAAGTGACAGAGCACACGCTTCTAGGTTGGACACGGAACTCGGGAAGGCTTTAGGCGCCAGACCAGAAACGAAGCGAACGAATGTTTTCTGTTTGTCCGCTAAAATAGCCAAGACAGGGAAGCGCATCTCATTGTATAGGCAAGAACGGATACAGTAGATATACCTTCAGACTAACTCTGCTTGGATGAATCACATGATGTGATTGAAGGTTTTGGGACCCTCGTTTAGCTTTCCACAGGTTCAAATATATTCATTTAGGCTGAACATTCTGTAAGAGTTTGAAGAAGTAGTTCTACGGACACCCGCAAGGTGGCGAGAAGTAATTGATAAAGGGAAAATCAGACATCCCCAGATTTTCCCTTTATTCTGTAAGAGAGCGATATTCATAAAATCTGTTCTGGTTAGCCTTAAACTGAGTTAACTGCAATTCAAAGGAGCAAGTGGTCCTTTTCTTTACTGTGTGTATTCTACTCATGCGCCGGAGTTGTGAAATACTTTACGGCAGCCGTTTCATCTTGTTCTAACGCCTTCAGGATTTCATTCTCTAATGATTGTGCCTCTTGGTAAACATGTGAACCCCAGCGTTGCCCTTTCTCTTAGACTGCTATCTGCAGGATGCGCATAATGTGGAACGGCAAACAGGCAATGATGGAAGCTTTCTAATCTTAGCAAAGTGTGTGAATAAACATTATTTCGGAGACCAAGCTGTCCATGCCGGAAGGCGGGCGAACACCCTATTTTCCAGGTAGCCGTGGCCCTGTGGTGATAGCCTAAGCCCGTTCACCAGCAGTAGCTGGTCCTGAGGGTTTGGGCTTGTCAGATAGGCCTCCAACTTTTCTTCTTTAAGGCTCGGATGGGCGCGTCCATAGGTTTATTTTTTTGCATTTGCAAAATGACACGTTGTTCACATTTTCAAATTGAGTGCTATTTCATTTTGCTCACGTTTCGCACCTTGTACTCAATGTATTGTTCGTAATGTATATAACCACTCCTGCTTAAGGCCTCTAATCAGAGGCTGGCAGTAATCTTGAAATAAATAAATAATAAATAAATAAAGGGTGTTTGGCGCATTGCAGAATTAGCAGTCTCTTGTATATGTTGAGGGGTACATCACGTGCCCTAGAGTGCCGTGGAGGTAACTGCCCATCTGAAGTCGGCAAAGTATTATGGCTTTTTTTGTAAAGCTTGCAGTGTACTGGCGGGTATTGCCACTTGTGCTTTTATAATGTTCCAGAATATTGTAATACCTGCTTCGTACCATTTCGTCTTGGTCTGGCGATAAACGATGTCCAAATGCGCGGCGCACATTTTTTGGGGCGGCAGCGTCGAAAAAAAAGGAAAAGACTATATATATATATATATATATATATATATATATATATATATATATATATATATATAGTCTGCTCGGCTGACGTTAACATTTCCCATCAAGGTGTACTTAACATGCTCCTCCGGTTACAAGTAAAATCATCTGTTGGTTCAGACTGCATTCCCAACACCTTCCTTCGGAGTTATGTGGAACATTTAAGCACATTCCTTCTAGTAATCTTTCAGGCCTCTCTACATTCCGCGGTACTTCCGCTCGATTGGAACGTAGCACGTGTTTTCCCTATATTAAAAAGAAAGGTGACCCAAGCTCAGTCTTGAATTACCGACCGATTTCCACATTATCCTCTTCTTGTAAATTAATTGAATGCATTGTTGCTGACTACATTAATGATTTCTTAAACGAGCGCAACGTTTTATCTCCTTTCCAACGTGGTTTCAGGAAGCGGCTCTCGAGAATCACCAAATTAAGCACATTCACTCGTTTCCTTCTGTCCTTGACAAGGCTGGCCAAGTAGGTGTGATATTTTTCGATTTTCAAAAAACATTTGATGTAGTTCCTCATGACAAATTATTTGTAAATTAGAATTCCTTGGTCTTCCTGGCTTTATCCTGTCCTGGGTTTCTGTTTACTTAACGCGTCGAAAACAGTGCATAGTGATTGATGGGCAGCAGTCCAATTCCCGTAGTAACCTCTGGCATGCCTCAAGGCAGCGTGCTTGGTCCACTACTATTTCTTATTTAGTGTTACGATATAGGTGATGTAATAGACGCCCCCTCTCAATATTCCTCTGTTAGCAGACGTCTGTATCATTTTTAACGATATTAATACATTTATTGATCAACCATTTCTTCATTTAGCCTTAAACAACATCTTGAGTGGAGCAACAAGGGGGGAAGGGAACTTAACTCAGATAAATCTGTGCTTCTACGTATAACAAACAAAAAACTACCCCTGAAGTTTTCTTATTCTTTTGGCCAAGTCCCCTTGGCCGAAGTGAGCGAGCACAAGTGTCTTGGAATTACAGTTACAAACAACCTAAATTGGAATAGCCACATTGCTGCTACCGCCTCATCTGCTTTCAGAAAGATATATGTCTACTTCGCCATAAGCTTAAACATGCACCCCATGAAGTAAAATCATTAGCCTACACCACTTTTATTCGACCCAGATTGGAATATTTGTGCGTTATTCAGGACCCGTTTACCAAAATCAACATTAACGCCTTTGAAAGGATACAGAACAGAGCCATACCTTTTATTTTTTCTAAATACGGCCGAGAAGAGTATATAACTGAATTACTGCGCACAAATGGCTTTCACACCCTACAAACGAGGCGAAAAATATTACGCCTAAAGTTCCTTTACTCCTTTATAAACCTGTAAGTTTTCTTTAGATCGTAGTCCCTATAGATAACTCTTTCTGCACCCAGGGAAACCCGGCATTTCCACCCCCTCGCTCTCTCCCCTTACATTGCCAGGACAAACCTCTTTAAATTTTCTTTCTTTCCTCGAACTATAGACGAATGGAACATCATCCCTTTCCATCATCTCAACTTCCTTAAACCAATTCAGACTCATATTATTAGTATTATTAGTATTAGTATAAGTAACATTGCTGTTTGGTGCTATATTGTTTCATTTATTAAGTTTTATATTTTGCAATTCTGCCTTTTGTACGCGTACTTTTTATTTGTTAGCTTGCCCCTCCTGCTTGGGCCACACGGCCTGCAGTATGATATATATATATATATATATATATATATATATATATATATATATATATATATATATAGTCCCAATCACTTGAAGGCCACACGGCGGCCGCATTTCGATGGGGGCGAAATGCGAAAACACCCGTGTACTTGGATTAAGGTGTACGTTATAGTAGAACCCCAGGTGCCCCAAATTTCCGGAGTCCCCCACTACGGCGTGCCTCATATTCCGATCGTTGTTCTGGAATGCAAAACCACATAATTAAATTTTTTAACAATCATTCGAAATCGAAAGATGATGACCACCAAGAAAAGCGTACGGTAAATTAGGTTTAATTGAAGTATATAAATGAAAAAGGGACATAAAAGTGGGCTAACAAACAACGTGCCGCAGGTGGGATCCACCCACACGCCTTCACATTACACGGGCAATGATTTAGGCATGTGTGCGAGATCTAACCGCGAAAGAAATCGTGCCTCTTGGTTCGCCTTCTTCTCGATCATTGTGTATATATATATATATATATATATATATATATATATATATATATATATATATATATATATATATATATATATATATATATATATATATATATATATATATATATATATATATATGAATAAAGGGAAAATCAGACATCCACCCGTTCGTAGCAATTCCTACAAAGGAAACCCATACGGGTTCCTCGAAAGAAGTCACCAGGACGAATTTTTCTTCAACTATGAGGCTTTTCTTTCGAGGAACCCGTATGGGTTCCCTTTGTAGGAATTGCTACGAACGGGTGGATGTCTGATTTTCCCTTTATTCATTACTTCTCTCCACCTTGCGGGTTTCCGCAGAACTACTACGTCATATATATATATATATATATATATATATATATATATATATATATATATATATATATATATATATATATATATATATATATATATGTGTGTGTGTGTGTGTGTGTGTGTGTGTGTGTGTGTGTGTGTGTGTGTGTGAACAAATGATTGATTAGCTTAACCGAGAAAGTCACGAGAAGGAAGCGTAGGAAAGAATAAAAATGGGCTGGATCGCATGCGGCAAGCATTGCCGAATAATGATCGGGACTATCGTTGAAAAAAAAAGTGTAAAATCATTGGATTCTGCCGGTACTAACATATGGGGCAGAAGCTTGGAGATTAAAAAGAAGCCCGAGAACAAGTTACGGACCGCGGAATTCGAGCAATGGAACAAAAAATGTTAGGCGCAACTTCGAAACACAGGAAGAGAGCGGTGCAGATCAGAGAGTAAACGTGGTAGCCAATTTTCTACTGACATTAAGAGGAACAGATGGGGCTGGGTATAGGCCATGTGACGTGTAGGGCAAATAGGTGGTCCAATAGAGTTACGGAATGGGTGCCAAGAGAAGGGAAACGCAATCGATGACGCCTAGGCGACGCCGTCGTCCAACACACACACACACACACACACACACACACACACACACACACGTATATATATATATATATATATATATATATATATATATATATATATATATATATATATATATATATATATATATATATATATATATATACCCGCTATTTTCCAAAGCTGACGCCATTATAAAAGTCCAGTTTTTGGGAGGACGGTTAACGGGACAGCGCGCCTTGCTCAGCGAGACTTGCAGGATAACCTCTGGGCGAACATTAAATCTGGCTCGCACACCGGACGTCTGCGCTAATTGTTCGCGAGCCACAGTCGAGGCGTCCTGTGTTTACCTCGCGTGCCTGTCCTGCTGGAGCACCCGCTCTCGTTTGAACCCCTTTAATTTGTTCACAAAGTCTGCGAGTGGCGCAACTATGCTTGCCTAACCTTAATCAGCGTCAACCGTAATACGCTCTTTATGTATAGTTAACGTTGCAGTGGGCTCGGGGTCGCAGGAGTGGTGGCAGTTCTGTGGTTGCGAGTGGAGTCGGGCGTACGAGAAAAGGCGGCCGGTGGTAGAGCTGTAGCCTTGCACCCAGCTATAACGATCGGCGCAGTCATAAAGGTGTTTATATGCGTGATGATGTGCCGCAAGCTGCGGCATTTAAGCGTTAGTTTCTCTAAACACACGTCTTCTCTTTAATCAAGCGATATTTAAGCACAATCAGCTATGATCGCAGGGTACATGACAACATATGCCACAAAATGCTGCTTCAATTCACACGAAACACTGGCCGTACAAAACACGTATAATACTGACCATACGTTATGCCTTATGCCAAGTCTACATTATGTCATAAGGTGATAGAAAAATCTTAAACGCGCATAGCATAAAAATGTAATAAAAGTATGCATACCGCCCAAATGCGATCATCTTCAAGTTGAAATGCCATTTTAGTGTGACTCTAGGCGTGAGGCTGTTAAGATCGAGTGTCGCGCAGAGCAAGAAGTTCACGTATTATATGTTGCGAAATTGACTGCAACTTGATTTACTTTAGCCTCCGTGCAAATCGCCGTGTGGAGGTGCTGTGCTTTTCGGCGAGGGCCTGGTTTGGCGTAGGTAGAGAATCACAAGGGCCTACATAGTTCTGCTGTGAAATTAACAAAGCTGGAGCACTGCTATTCTACGCAGCAACAGGCCCATGCTAAATACGAGCGATTTAATTGGCCGGGGAATTTTTTGGGACCAGCATAAACCAAAAGGGGAGCGCCGTTACATGTACGAGAAACCGGCAACTCAACTGAAAGCTTTTTTCTGCATGTCTGAAGTCCACACTGTCACTGTCGCATATGTTGCAGGTTCGGTAGCGCAACTAGGGACACAGACAAGGCAACAGCACAGAACGCCATTTTATGGATGCCTAAGAGACGGTGCTTTTAGGAAGTTGGCTAACAACTAATTCACTTGTAGGCATAAATGGTGACCTGCAATGTCTATGGTACTTGTTAATTCGTCTTTTACATATCCAGGGTCCCACGCACGTGGTTACATTTACTGATTGTGAGAGCGCATAAGGAGGTGTGTTACGTTCGTCGAGTGATTGACATCTGCGGCGCCTCACGGACCACATGCGCCACTTATATGCAATTCCGTAAACCTGTGTTGCAACTTGAAATCTCGATTTGTGAGAGGGTATATGCAGTACCTATGTGGTATCCATGTAGTATATGGAGTACTTATATGCAATAGCGGATGTCAAGCGTTTCTTACTAAGGAAATCAGTTCCGAAAGACAGGCACGCACTTCCTTTGTAGCTTAATCTTCTATCATGTGGATGGCAACTTTCCGCTTATATAAGGTGTATGACGTTTTATAAAGCTAGCGGGATTTTAAAATGGCACCTGTGCCAAGTAGCTTGCCTTCTGCTTGAGCTGCTTTGCTCTAAAAGGCAGAAGTTATTTGCACGAGAGCTCGAAATGTATAATAGAATTATTGCCACAATTAAATGCTTTTTGAATTTTTAACTAATTGTTTCATACCGTAAATTGAAACTGACGAATTGTAGCCGGTGATTTAGCAACGCACATCCACTTGAAACGAGTTCTGATGTTGACACTAGTTGTTAGACAGCGTATTAAGAAAATGTGCAACGAAATAGCTTGGCGTTCCAGTTGTTTTTGTGTTTTAATGCACAAAAAATTATTTTACTAAAACAAGGTAAAAGGAACAATGACGTATTTTTACTCTAATTGTGACGACGCTGGTGACAAATTTGGCACAATAGCTTCAAAAGTCGTTCCACGTAGGTCTATGCGCTTTGAGGAATAACTGGCTCGAATTGGTAAATTACAATATGCGCCTACAATAAGGAGGTAAAAGTCTACTCGTGCAGCTTTGTTAATTAGTGAATTATGCTTTTCGGATTCTTGTGCAAGTACACAATGTCCGGCTCTTCGAGTAACGCAGCTGAAGGAGTAGATTTGGGCTGTATGCCGCATGCGATGTCTAAAATTGCTCATTCTAAAAAGAAAAAGAAGAAAGAAACGCGACAGGTATATGGCGCTACTGCTGGAAGAATCTTGAAAGCGAATCGTAACAATTCGTTTGCACTGATTTACTCGAGCATTTTTTTCGAAACCTATGCATCTGGCGTGGAGCAACGGTGGACGTGAAACACACGTAGCGCACGTTAACAGAAAACAAATGTAAACGTTGCCGGGTAGAAAAGGATTCCTTCTATCTTCGTGCGAAACGAAATCCAGTTAGTCTACCGTACGAGCCAAACGCACCCCCAAACAAGCGTTCGCCCTCTTGCACAACGACGCGCGCGGTCGGAAATACTTTACTCCGCTCAGGTGAGTTTCGCGCGCCCTTCGCGTTGGCCCCACTGTTTATGTCTACCCGGCGTTTCTTCTTTCTTTTTTTTTTTTGAGATATAGCGCAACTTGCTGCGCGCACCAACTGATCGCTCGCAGGGAGAGTTCCGATACGGCCGGCCGGTCCGGGAAGCGAAATAAACGGCCACGACCAAACGCCCGGAGGAGGCACGGAGCGTGGTCGTTCTATCGGCGAGTGACCGCTGGCCCGCATGGAGTTCGAGATACTTCCGTGCATCGCGCTGCAAACAGGGGACGGCGTGCAGGCGATAGTTATGATGGCTTTGTGTTTCTCGGGTACTTTTTACTTCATTACATTTCCCTGCACATTATTTAGTACCGGAATGAAGGTGCCGTGTACAGCGCTAGAGGCGCTCCATGAAAAGCCGGCCACTGTCAACAGAACAAAATATGTCAGAACAGTGGTTATAACGGACCTATGGGGTGAGGGCAGTTAGAGCGACATTTTGCGTCCTATACACGATCCACGAGCCCGTGAGATCAACTGCGATAGTGACATGAGCCGCCTCAAAATTTTGTGCGCCAATTTCCGTTTCCTGCTCGTTGTTCGCCATCCCTGTCTCTTTAAATCTACTTTCCTTCGTGCAGGGTGAAAAAGCAGACTTTAGACTTTCCGGTTAGTCTCACTGCTATTTTCTCTGTTTCTCTCTCTCTTTCACTCTTGCACTACAATGCCTTTCTCCGCAGTGTCTCTTATACTAGGGTGGTATTGATTTAAGTGTGGTTAGATTAAAGACGATGTTGCTAGAATGATATAGAGCAAACCATAATACCTCTGCGCCAAAAAACGACAAATGGCCGTAATGTCGGGTTGAACAGAAACAGTAAGGCAGATTA
This sequence comes from Dermacentor variabilis, assembly GCF_050947875.1. NCBI lineage: Eukaryota > Metazoa > Arthropoda > Arachnida > Ixodida > Ixodidae > Dermacentor > Dermacentor variabilis. The sequence goes on from NC_134572.1 coordinate 78,787,947, forward strand.
TGTAGCGTTAAATAAATGAGTAGGGCGTGTATTCGCAAAGAGCCCTTATGCTGGATTTGTTCGTACCCGCCGTGGTGGCGTAGCGGCTTTGGCGTATGGGCTTTGGCGTATGGGCTTTGGCGTATTGGCTTTGGCGTATTGGCTTTGGCGTATTGGCTTTGACGTATTGGCTTTGACGTATTGGCTTTGACGTATTGGCTTTTGGCGTATTCGCTTCGGCGTTGCGCTGCTAAGCCCGAGAGCGCGGGGTCAAATCCCGGCTCCTGCTGGCCGCATGTCGATATGGGGGAGAACTGCAATAATGCCTGTGTTCTGTTCACTTGGTTCACGTTAAATAACCTCAGGTGGTGAAAATTAATCTGGAGTCCACCACGTCAACCATGCACGAACGCGATCATTCTTGTGAATGTTTCTTTCCTTACCAGTCGCAATGTCGTCTGCTCAGGCGCGGGTTCCAGAGCAGGGGCGTAATGCGCGAAGCCTTCCGATCCTAAACGTTGTTTGTTATTGGCCGACCGCCTTTTCAAATAATATTATGTCCAGCGTCGTGATTGGCTGGTATTAGCTGTTATGAACAAGTATAGTATAAGATCCTTTTATGAATTCGTGTCCTTGACTGTTTGATTCCACTCCAAAGGCGAAATATTGTGCAACCAAGTTTTTATATTTTATGTGATCCGCTTCTATGACTATGAACAAATTTTCAAGCATGCTAGCATTTTCGGTAATACAGTGCACTTTATATTTCTTGCACTGGTACAAAAAAAACAAAGCAAAGAAACCAAACTGATACAAAATAAACAAAACTTGGACCGAATTTAGAAAGCTTCGCACTCTGCGATTTGTCATTGACCGGTCTGCTTCGCTAATAACATATCTAACATTAAGATTAGCTAGAATTTGCTGTTAGAGATAATGCCAGTGCAAGAGCTGCCAGTGTAATGCGGGCCCTACGTTTCTCTAGGCAACAATTTATTTTCTAGTGCCGAAGCACGCTTTTCACAATCCATGCATCCGCTCACCACACAGTTATGCTGGTGTACTACGCTCGCACTGGCACCCGGGATCAGCAGAGCCTTGTTCGAAACGTGACTACGTCTCCCTATACTGTGGCAAAATAGCAGGCCAAAAATAACAGACCCTTTGCTCGCCGCACATATTTTCGCCTGTGTTCACGTTCACGTCCACCGGCACTCGCCGGTGCAGACTTGAATACTTGTCTTAGCATTGAGTACGTAAACACAGACATGTCTGCGCGTACTCACCGACATTCACTTACGTTTGGGTCCATGTCGACACTCTTTTACTTCATTCATTCATCTTCCATGGACAACCGGTAAAAAAAGAAATACAATGAAGTTTCATTTCGTGGACGTGGGTGACGCGCGAGCGTATGGGCGCTCTATTTCACACGAAGCTATTGGCCCTCGGTGTGCCTAGAAGCATACACTGTCCGCATCGCAAATCGTATTCAAGGCAGGACTCGCGGGACCGTGCCGCATACGCAGCAACCGTCGGAGTAGAACAACAACCCGCCCGCCTCTTTGGTACCCCAGGGGGAAGACGGCTCGCTTTCCCCCGGCTTTCCTCTCTTGCGCAAGCGAGATTGAGGCGCCATCGCCAGCTCACCGTCTCAAGCTGTCACTTGCACACACAGCGTACGGCGCGCGAGGGCGATGTTATCACTTGACGAACCCGGCACGTCTGTATCGGAAATAAAACCTCTAGAAACTGCCAGAGGAGGTCAACCCAGCGCGCCTCCGCCTACCGTCCTCCTCCTCGACGCCTCTCCTCGTTTCTCCTTACTGCCTTCACTCAACGTCACCTGGACTTTCCTTTAGGTGGCTATGCTTTGTTGCGTGTTCAACGCACTTCTTCGTACTTTCACCGGCGCGCGATTCTCTTCACCTCCAGGCGCCTTCCTCCTCCCCTTCCTTGGCGGCTTCGAACAAAAATTCGTCTATTGCACTAGCTGGTCAGTTACGCTTGCGCGTAACGAACCCGTGCCACGCAATGTGAGCATCCACCTAGCCAACAACCACGGTCATAAAAGACCAGGAGAGTTCTTAAGGACGGCTTTGCTTTGAAAACAATGGCGAGCGTCTCAGCACTGAACATACGCATGATTCTGTCATAAGTTCATCCGAAGTGTTACTTCACCCGATAAGTTGAATACAATTACTTCTCAAGATGCTTTGACGTATGGTGACTGCCGGTATCGACTTCAAACAACGACCGCGCACACTCGGCCTATAACGGCACAGCTAGACCCACTATCCTTACGCTGTCCCGCTGCTCGCAGATTGCGCAGCCCTGCGCAGATCTTTTCAAACGGTACGAGTGGGTACGCAATAAAAAAAGGCTGAAAGGAAGGGCGGAAGAAAGCCGCCTCAGTTTTTTCCGAACGAACTGGCTCCATGAGAACTCGGGATGGAAACGCCCCACGGCGGCGTTTATTTTCACGCGGTGTTTCCCTGCGAGCGGCGGTGCAGGCCGTTCTTTCGGACGTTTTCGGCCCGCATGGAAAACGTTCGGCTCGGATGGAGAACACGTGCTCCGTGATGCATGCGACAGCTCACGCTGGGTGCCTCCGGGAGGAAGGAGATTGCACCCCCTTGTAGTGAAGCCGCCGACTCGATCGCGAAGGCTTACGGCCTCGTTGTAGTATAAAGGCGCGTGGGGGCCATTCACAAGATGGGCACGCTGTGTCCTGGTAACTGTTGCGCAATCAAACTGGATATCTGTCTTCCGGTTAACCTCCCTGCCTTTCCCATCTCTTTCATATATCTCTCTTTCATCGGCAGCACCATAAATATTCCTACAAAAAATGACTACAGAGAACTCTGAGCGAGAGGAATAAGGATAATTGAAGGACTTGATTTCTTTAATTGTTGGAACCATACGAACAAAACATACAATGAGTTCACAGAAAGCATAGGGGAAATGAACTGTCATGCTTAAATGAAAAGCAGAAATAATAAGGAGAATGGAAATGAAAGTGGACAGTCGAGACGACATTCAGCAAATGGGAGTCGAACTCACGTCTTCCTCGTAATTACGAGTGCTGCGCTTTAGCGATTAAGCTACCACAGCGTCAATCCTCCCGTCCACTTTCTTGAGTGTTTGTGTATCTCTATACAAGATAAGTCCTGGGTGTGTTTGCCAGCCCCGCTAAATATCATGTTGGCGGATGAGACGGGACTCAGGCGTTACGATTATTCCCCGAGAATGGTGATTAGTACACGTATTTATGTAATCTTCGTGCTACCTCAGCCTTCAAACAATCTTGTCAGGTTACTTATTTTCTTTTATGTTTCTAAATTTCCAAGCACTCATAGTTTACTAAACACTGCAGACCGATTAATATCTCCCCACATGCGTAACCATTGAGAAATGTTGCATTTATATCCCAACACTTCGTTGAAAAGGACGAGTTTACAAACTCACGAAGCCGTTTGAAGCCAGAAGGACGATATTTAGACAAATCCATGTACCGTACATTATTGTCATGCTGCCTGAATTGACTGCCATACTTGTAGCTCGTAGACACTAGAGCCAGAGTTCCTTTCGATAATTTTCGTAAGAAACTATAATGACGCCACGGTATGATTATGTCATTGATTTTAGGTCGAAGTTCTACGCGCCGAAGAAATCCTGCCGTGTCACGTGCAGTAGAACTGTCCAGCGCGTGCGTGTGCTTTATCTTTCAACGGGAGAGTGATGCGTTCTTGAATTGAGTTGCGTCGAACGAGAGCATTTCTACGTTTTACGTGTACCTGAATCATAATATTGGTGCTTGAATTGTGAAATCATCCACACATCTGACGTTGTATCGGAAAAATCCCAGCCTATACTCCTAAAGAAGGTGCCACGTCGGCATCCGGTTTGTTATTTCAGATTAAATCGTGGGCTCCCACGTTCCAAAAAGTGCACATCAAGGTCACAAGGGATGCCGTAGTACGAGGTTCCGGATTCATTTTTACCACCTGGTAATATTTGACAAGCACCTAAATCTAAGGCATTAACGGCCGTTCCTGCGCTTCCGCCATGGTCGGGAATCGAACCCTAAACATCTTGTCCGGCAGCAGAACGCCGTAACCACTGATCCACCGCAGCGGGTGTTTTTATGTTGTTTCTGGTATCGAAAAGATATAAAAAAGGAGTCATTGGATCGTGGGTATGTCGCCGGCTGCTGCTTGTCTCATAAATAGGAGTTGTACACGTATATACTCCGAGCCACATGCGCCCAGAGTTCGCGTAGAAGGACGACTTTGTGGCAATTCATGAAGACACAACAGTAATTAATGCAATATAACAGTCAAAGAATCACAACTTTTCAAAGAAACACCATGATCGATGCGTGTTGGCACCGACGACGGATATTCCTCGTAACATTTTATTCTCGGGCGCTTCTCACTAGAGGCCTCCTAGTTTTTTAAAGCGAAGCTTTCTTGCCTACTTTCCCGCTTTGCTCTGGCTATCTCCTGCTCTGTCAGTTGGTATCTCGGCGGATACATTTGTGAATATATATATACGAACATTACATGTGTGCCGAATGCAAGCAGCAGTATACAAGCTTATATAACCCCTGTATGCTGACCGACACAGTAATGCCAGTGAGCCGTACCTCTGCACAGCGTCAAAAAAAACATACTCCTGCATAAAACTTGAGCATATAATGGTGGCTCATATAGGTAACTCTAAAGCCCACCGAGCTATAAATTGAATGGCGCATTATACTGACACGAGCACTTGGATTCTTTGATTTACTTCAATTTTTTTTATTTAGCCATTCACTACGTGCCACTCGGTATGTGCATATATTCTTGGTCAGTCCTTCAGAATGGGTACGTGCCACTGTGGTGAAACAGGCAGAGGACCCTAAAATGCCAGGCAGATATGTCTCGCGCTTCCCTGTGCATATCTTCGTCATCGCCATTCTTCCCTAGACAAGCATCGCACATCGCGCTCGCCCCTCGAGCCATCTCTGCGTATACACGTCTCACACCGTGCATTCGCCTGATTTTTGGCGTTTGCATTGCGGCGTACCTCGTGAGTTGTGTGGCGAATAAACCTAAAAGAAATACGCGAGGCGAGAATTCTTAGCCTTGGGGTGGATAAATATAAATATTGCACGAGATTGCACGTTGCACAGGATGAAAGCGAAGAGAATTGCACGGGTCGCCTTTAGCTGCTTAGCACCTAACCAACCACTTGACTAAAGCTTCGCTTCGAACATATTACCCACATGTGCGTTGCATCACTAAAATTTCCATTGCCCCTATTCTTTTCCGTATACTGGCACAAGTCATAATTAGTTCTCAATTGCATAACAAAAGAATGTCTTTATGCAAGCCCCAAACTTTCCTGCAATAAGACGTGGAGGTCCTTTCGCAAGCGTGCACAATGGTGAGGAGCTTCCTTTTATGGCGTCTTTTGACACCACACTGTGCCTGGAGGTAATGAGGCGGGTGCTCATTGAATACACGGCGCCAGAAATTTTAACATAATCACGGCTTTTAACGCCTACGCAGAAACAGTGTTGAAATAGTCGCAAGCTACTTTTCTTGAGTATACTTATACTTGCAGCCGCACCATTTCAAGTGCAGTCGAAACCCATCCGTGAGCGGTGACATCACTCATTTCTTTGTGCTAGCTGGTGAATTTGGCAATGTGTTTCATTTGCTCCGCACGGTTCAGAGGAAAACATTAACATTTAGTTGGGTTCTAAACTACAAGGTAAGTCGATTGTTGCGCCCATAATATAAACTTGGGTTGTCAGAAATGCCCTAGAGGGGAGTGAAGAGTGAATACCACCCGCCCGCACGTTTAATGTACACTGATATCTCATCCTACGACAGCATTTAGCGTTCCGCGCCATCAAAACGGCTACAAAATTTAACTGGAATATCTCGTGCTCAGCAGTTGGAAACAGTAGACTCCTCGACGTGTTTCCTTTCTTTCTTTCTTTCTTTCTTTCTTTCTTTCTTTCTTTCTTTCTTTCTTTCTTTCTTTCTTTCTTTCTTTCTTTCTTTCTTTCTTTCTTTCTTTGTATTGTGTGAGATCCCTCTGTGTGATGCACTTTTACCGCGAAGGGAAAACAGCTGAGAAAAAAAAATATCCGGATTGACGACTTTCAACCTGACCCGGCTGGCGCTCCTAACCGCAGTAACGGGATCGTAAGAGAGAGAGAGAGAGACAGAGAGAGAGAGACACACACACACAAACAGAGAGAGAGAAAAATCAAAAGTCAACTGGGAAATCGAAAATAAATGTAACTGTCGAAACCCGCTTTTTTAAGGCCGTTGAATGAGACTTGCTCAGATTACGACGTCGGGCCTACAGTATGTACAAAGAAAAGAGATCAAGGGAGCGGACGTGGGGAGAACGAAAGTTGAAGGTTGAACACAGAGTGGGAACCACGAAACGTGATTGGAACGGGGCTACATGGTAACCGTGCAGGCAAATCTTCGTATGCCTATGTAGTAGTTTGAGACCATCGTTCCGCACCGTCTTTGTGAGGCTTAACCGAAACGAACGTGCGCGGCCCACCACACCCGTCATGCGTGTGTATAGCGCATACACGTCGACGCCTTGGCATATCTGTCTCTCACGCTACAGTGAGACCGAGTCAATCGAAGACGAGCTGGAAAGATCACGCAGGATTTACAGTGAAAAAATGAACGCAACGAATTTGAAGTCTGGGTCGCGAGCCGTTACGAACTTCTTCCGTCCTCTGGTCTCTTATTTTTGTTACTATCTTCTATCTCTTATTATTGTTACTAACTTTCTATCTCTCTCCCTCTCTCTTCCCTTAAGGGCACGACGCGGGTCGTTAGAGAGGTTGGCTGGCGAAACTTCGTTAGCGCGAGACGTCGGCGAAGCCAGTGGGTAACGTTTGAGTTTTGTTCAGTGATTTCAGGGTTGTTTTTTGATACCTTCTCGCGCTTATTGCGCTGTTGCGTTGGCAGAAATTCCCAGTTACTCCACCGCTGTTGTAATACCGAATCTGCAAAGCTCATAGCTTCACTGTTGAAACACGAGAGTAAACATCGATGTGTGCAGGTGCTCCGAACGCTTCGACGTGGTGTCTTCATTAACACAACAACCGTAATTGGGTATACTGCCTAATGCGCTGAGAGTTACCGAGTTGCTTGGTTCAGCCTGCTATACTCGCTGGAGTGGCAAACAGTAATCGTTACTCTGCCTTGGCGAAAAAAAAAATACATTATGGGGTTTTACGTGCCAAAACCACGCTCTGATTATGAGGCACGCCGTAGTGGGGGACTCCGAAAATTTGGACCTCCTGGTGTTCTTTAACGTGCACCTAAATCTAAGTACACCGGTGTTCTCGCATTTCGCTCCCATTGAAATGCAGCCGCCATGGCCGGGTTTCGTTCCCGCGACCTCGTGCCCCTGCCTTGGTGAAAAATGTCTAACTTACCTCATACGTCAACGTATGCATGCAAATTGTGTTTGTGAATTGTGTTAAAGCTCTTGACCACAAACCCGTCGCTGCTTAAAGTAGTTCTGCGCAATGCCATTTCGTTATGTTTAGTCACTTCTAAGAAGCTCTTCTTGCATTTATGTTGATCAGTGCCTTTTTTTTTATCGTAGTTGTAGTTTTCTTCGACGTCTAAGCATTGTAATATCTCACAGATTTTTACCCCAACGAAATTAAACACAAGTGGCGAGATAGATTTAGAAAACGTAAACCCACGCAAGCGACAACTGTGTTTCTTTTGTAGTTCTTGCCGCACACGCCGTGTGTCCTTTTTTGTTTGCCTTGAGTGACACTTACGCTGAATTTGGCAGCAGGTCCATTGAAAAACCTACGGACAAAAGCGATGAGATAACTACAGCAAGTCTACAATGAAAAAAAAAAGTATCATCTTAAATGTCAGCAGTCGTAGACGATAAAACATTCAGGATGATAGTCGCACTCCGTGATGTGCAAAGCCTTCAGGGATTTTTCTGTGTGGGCGTGTAGGCTGCAGTGCCACAACTCGGTCGAGAACTTGAGATCGATAAATATCCGGTGGTGTCAAAGGCCCTTGACTCTACTGTCACTGCAGGCTGTCCTTGTTGCGCAGCCGGGATAAAAAGGCGTTACGTTGCATACTTTTAGCGCCGTTGCGGTACCAAAACTAGCGTGCCAGTACGAACGAAGTCGCCTCATTCGAAACAAAATGGGGCAAAGTTTATTCAAAAGAAGCACTGATCCCTCAGGCTGGCGGGTTGAATGCTAACGCCCTTTGTACAAAGCCTCCTGCCTAAAATGCGCGCTTAGCATGCAAAGTCTGCTGGGGCGCTTTCCGAACACGTACTTGTCTCGGGCGCGCGTGAAACAAGCAATTCTCGAACGGCAGTAGCAGCGCAGAAAAAACCCATTTGAAAGTCTTAAATTGGCTCTGCCTCCATACATACGCGACAACAAAACACACGGATATTGTATCCGGAAGCACGGAAATTAGGGCAGTGTTTAAATGTCATGGAAGTATACTTTTATAATCCCGAGATTTGGTGTCACAACTGCGCGGAGAGCTAACGTTGAATTGACGTGATATACATTCCATGCATACGCCTTTCTTATAAGCTACGCAGACCATTGTAGCGGCGACGGGCGATAGGTTGCGAAAGAGCCCGAAGAAAGAACTCGATTTGCACAGTTTCCCGAAGAGTGTGTGGATCTTTCCTTAGCTCATAAGCGTGAACGTACGCCGTCTAGAATTCCCATTCGTGAAACATTCATCGTGTCTTTTCATATTCCTCTTTCAGTCGCAAGCAAAACACTGCTAAAACTGATTGTGTAGTTTTGCATGCTGTTCGTAGTTTGCTATTCGTTGGGGTTAGGTTGTGTAGGCGGAAAAGTGGAGTTTAACATGGTGTAGTGGGCGATTTGACACGTGGAATCAGGTAGGCACGCATTCATTAGCCTGTGCATATAAGGATGTATATATGACGCCGCTCGCCGTGTTAGTGGACCGGGCAGCTGACAGTGTTTCATTCTATTTTATTTTAAAAATACCCCTAAATCTGAGAGGGTATTACATAAGAGGTGGGGCTTATACAAGACAGGGGTATTATAACAACTAGTAAACATACTATAGTGAAATCTTAACACTATTTTAAACTCTGTAGATTAATCCATAATAAAAATAAGAAAGTTCATAAAGAAAGGTATAATACTACACGGGTAACACAACATACGTAAAAAGAAATTATACATGTGCACTGAATTCAAGTTGCAATACATTGAAACTTAGTACAGAGCATGTATCTCATCAAGAATCACAAAACGGAATATTCAGAAGAATAGTCAGAAGCAGTAAATTATCGCTAAAAAGGATCAAAATTAATTTCGGTGAATGCCAATGGTAAAAGAAAGAAGGAAGAAAACATAACTATCATTCCGCATGCTCAGTGTGCGGTAGCTCCTGGAACTTGCTTATCTTATGTTCAGTAGCGATGTGCGATGGCAGATTATTCTGTTCCGCTATAATGCGTGATATGAGTGAGCTTGCAAAACGATGGGAGTGGCATGTCGGGCGCTTAACATTGCACGGGTGATCGAGGCGTGGAAAGGAATGGCCGCAGGAGACTGAAAGAAATCATCGAGAGAAAATAAATGTCGATAAATCTTCATTGAGAGAAATTAAATGTCGATAAAACTTGTGAAAGAGTGAAAGACGCGCAATATTGCCACGATGTGATAAACTTTATAACTGAGCTCGACTTCTCAGTGACATGATGCTAGAATGACGCGCGTAATCAGAAAATATGAAGCGCACAGCACGGTTCTGCAACACGAATTTCAGGTTATGAGCTAGGTAAGCCTGACCTGGGATCCAAATGGGCGACGCATATACAATTTTTGGTACGGACAAGGGGAATGTATGCGAGCTTACGTATCTGGGAAGGTGTGTGCTTGAAAGTACATTTGAGTTGGCCGAGTGAGCGGCTGGGTGAGGCAGTAGTAACATTGATGGCGATATTGCCAAGTTAAGTCAGATTGACAGTGGATTCCATGTTATTTGTATGTAGTACAAAGTTCAATATTAATTTTATTTAAAACACACGCAGTTGGCAGCCGGGGATTACGATGTGTAAATGACAATAACTTCGTTTTAGATTCATTGAGCGTCATGAACCATGTCGTGGTGGTGGTGTTGCAGCAGGCGGGCTTAGCCTGGCCGGCCATTGCTCCACCTCAGCCTCTTGTGACTTGAGATCAAGGGTGTGTCACCAGGTGTCGATGAGCCCCGTGTATCGCAGGAAGGCAATAAGCAGTCGTTGCACTTTCTTCCTCATTGCCGCGAGCCCGCAGGGGAAAACGACGTCTTCAAAGGTCCTGTGCGTAAGACCGCTGTATTGCAGACTGTCGGCCATGGCTTTTCTTTCTTTGTCGAACTGCTGGTGTAGCCAAATGAAATGTTCGATGTCGCCAATATCACCACAGAAGGCACAGAGTCCAATTACTTTTACCAATTTCTATTAAACTCAAGAGCCTCATTGGTACTCAAGACAGCATCGCTATTTTTTATCTTCAGAGGAAAATAAGCTTTCATTCTATTTGCACGATCCTGTATGGGTAAAGACACATATTTTGCAGACCTTCTTATATAGAATTGGTTGTAATCAGTGCAGGTATACTAATTTGGTGTTCACTTTAACATAAGAGCAGACCATGCATACTCTACATCTCGATTCCTATGGGTACCAATGTTGCTGATAGCTACCAAAACTCTTGTTACGCAATGCGAATACACTCCTGAGCATTGGCAGCGCCGTGGTTTCTTGCGCAAGACTTGTAAGCAACAAACTTTGTGCTAACTTCTTGTATGTTTCATATGCCACTCGATATTCATTTTTTTTTCTTGATTCGATTCGATATTCAATTTGAAATTTACTATTTGGTATTCACACACCCCTAGTCTAATTTTTTCTTTGGACGCTGACAAACGCCGAAGATTTTCATTTGGTTTGGTCTCTTGCGCCGTCGAGCTATAGCACAACTTCTAAAACGCCGGCGACGGGTCTTCTCATCAGGCCAGCGTTCTAAGACGCGTTCAGCGCTACGCTAATCAATGCTATCGCTTTCAATGGCAAGCCCCCTTTCGGGCGAAACTGTCAACTTCCCTTTTCCTGGCACATATTCATGTAAGTTTCTGCACATAAAGGCAACGCCCGATACCGCCTCCGCAACTTTATTTTTCACATGAATGTTGTGCTCCTTTTACTTCGTTGTTTGTGGATTCAGTCGACATGTATACATGGTACGCCATGTGGAAAGTATTTGTATTCGATCAGCGCTTAATTGGCTTCCCATCCAACGATCTCGTTTGTTTTCCTTTTGTTTTTTTACGTCGTGAGTATGTAATGTACTTCCGCTTGTAGTGCGCACTATAAGTGTTGAAGCATGCCGTGGTATGGACATGTAACATTTTAAAGCGTAGCGATACATGAAATAAATAATCTTCGAAACTGCTTTCTCGAGGAGCGATGGCTAAGCGCTCTGACTAGCTCAGAACTACACGACCAATTATGGGCTATCCAGCGGGCCCGGGCAGCGGTGGAAAGGCTATGCCTCACCGCACACAATGCCCGGGTGGCCTGAGCCCGGGCTGGCAACCTCGCAGGTCCTTTTTCCATTAAAGTTTTTTCCGTCCGTCCATGTTAGTCTTGCAGACCATGTACGCTTCGCAGACTCATTAAAATCGAAGAAGTACATCGCTACAATGCATCGAGTGCAGCGGGCAACAATGCTGTTGCCCGCTGTTGGTGCTGTAAACCACCAAGCAATGCTGTTGGTGGTTTAGTGAAGCAGCGAGTCACGTACTCGCATCGGGGCCAATGCTTAATAGCACTATTCATGCGGGGCAGGCACGCCTCTCCCCGAAGCTTTGCTTAAATATGTCATCGTCAAAATCAAACAGCGTGATGCTAACGTACTAACTGTGCCAACTCGCCATTTTGAATCACTAACGTAATCAATCCTGCAGATAAACTTTCACAAACCACGAACGCATACCGACGTTCTTGTCGTTTCTCTTTTCCTCCTAATGCGCAGCTCTAGCAGTACTTGCGAAGCACGCCCGATAGCGCGCTCCCTCTCTCGGCCGCACTGCAGTGGATCATCAGGAGAGTGTTTATAGCGAGTTGCTGAGAAGCAACGATACCCACTCGTTAGCCGCCTCGGCGTAACGTGCGCATTGCGCCTCGCAACATTAAACCTGCCGAACCGAGTCTCCCCGGAGCGGAATAAAACTAGCCTGGACGATGCCTGCGCGTTCGGTCGTATCCTCATGTAGCGGCACTGTTTATGTGGTCTGCCTATAGCCTCTGCTGTTAAATACTCTGTCTATAACGGTCACGAGGTAACCACCGCTCCCTCTAGTATATGCAGCCTTCTCGGTTACCGCGGGAAGCCTCCTCAAACGAGGAGAAACAAGCAGAGTGTATACTACGGAGTCTCCCTGGCGTGAACGTCGCTGCATATCCGTCGACGGTGGAGGCGGTGCGCCGCGACTTTGCCTCTTTCGGCTATACTTAGGGCCCTTAAATTACAGACTACTGGTGTACCGGCGTTTCACACCAATGCCGATGCTTCAACGCTATATACGAAGAGCAGCATTCGCGCCGCGTTAGATGGCTTTTCCCAGCCGGTGACCATATCCCGGGGGTGGATTCTATCTTACATTATAGCCCCTGCTTACGCATACACGCGTTGGAGGCTTGGGCACTCGATTTTGTTTTGTTTTCCTATTTACTCGAGAGAGTGCGGGAACATGAAGCTGCGGTAACTGGCAGGCAGGTTACTGGCAGTGGCGAAATCTGGTGTTCCCATTAGCGCGATTCATTAGCGACGTGTAATCTGAGTTGACCTAACGATAACTTACGGGCTCTATCGCGCACCGAGGCGGCGACGCGTGGTTCCTTGTGGAAGCACGGAACCCGGCACCGGTGACATCCCAGCGACAGACACGCCTGCGGCCGCGTTGTAATTAACTTCGTCTCCCTCTCCGCATAATGCTCTCGGTCGTTACCCTGTTGGGCGACGAACTTTCGTTAATCTGTTTGATATCGGTGCTACTTCGCTCTGACATGCGGCTGGGTTTCAGGGTAAGATAAGCATGAGTGGAGATATGTTTTCCTGCTCTACGCAAGAATTCGTCCCTTTTCATTACTATAAATATATGAAACATGCGTGCTTGCTTGCGCGCTTACTCGCCTGTACGCGCGCACGTGTGTGTGTGTGTGTGTGTGTGTGTGTGTTTGTGTGTGTGTGTGTGTGTGTGTGTGTGTGTGTGTGTGTGTGTGTGTGTGTGTGTGTGTGTGTGTGTGTGTGTGTGTGTGTGTGTGTGCGTGCGTGCATGGTAGTGCATGTATTCTGCTAGAAGCAGATTTTTTTTATATCTGCATTTAATAGCCGAAGCCTTGCGGCAGAAAAGGGGTGCTCTATGGGGAAGGGGGACCGGGGCTCTCTTCTTCCTCGAGGTGGAGTGGTCCCAATGTCGGCTCTGCAAAGAGGCGACCAGGCCTTTTAAATACTCATATCTTTCCACATCGCCCGCGTTCGCCAGTGCCTAGGCACCCACTCCTCCTGGTTAATCAGTATCAGTCTATGGTAAGTCGAACGCATTCCTCTAAGAAGGCGAAAAAGCGAAAAGGTGGCGTTACAGTTTTCGCTGAAGGCGCTCCAGTCCTTCCGGGTATACTACAGTTCTGCTGCTGCATGGCACGCAGGATAAACAACCCAGACAAGGCGTAGCACGCAACAGGACTTCGCGTTCTCGCAGTAACAGGGCACGTTGTCGACAAAAGTGGAAGCACATCTCATCAGTTATAGCATAGAATTTTATACTATGCCTGATGTTTTATTTCATGCTCACTTACGACGCCGTTTCTCTCGTACGTGCTTTTTTTGAGTGTTCTTTTTCAATATATCTGCTTCTTGGACTGGTTGTGACAACTGGAAGCTGATTTCCTCCGTTCCCGCTATGAGAGATGGTTTTCTTGTGGCGCGAATTCGCCCAGAGGTGAAGTCAGATGGCGTGTAGAATAGCACAGATTGTTGCTGGAGCGATGTATCTGGTTGAACGCAAAGACTTCTGCACAGCAAAATAAGGAGAGCGAACAGTTTCGAGAACACAGGCGAAATAAATAAATAAATAAATAAATAAATAAATAAATAAATAAATAAATAAATAAATAAATAAATAGAAAGAAAGAAAGAAAGAAAGAAAGAATGAAAGTAAGAAAGAAAGAAAGAAAGAAAGGAAGAAAGAAAGAAAGAAAGAAAGAAAGAAAGAAAGAAAGAAAGAAAGACTGAAAGAAAGAAAGAAAGAAAGAAAGTGACAGCTTGTGGGGTAGAACAGCAGACAGGAAACCCATCTACAAAAGCTGCATGCTGCGTGAAACAGTTGAACGGGTCTGCGGACTATATGGCAGGTCCTGTGAGAAATGAATCATGTTCGCTTGGTTGTCAGGGTCATAGGACACGCGCACTTGCGCGCATTTTTAGGTCGTTTTGTACTAATCTTTCATTGCTTCAAACACATCGTCTTCACCGTCATCATGATCAGCGTGATCATCCTTGTCAAATGGAAGTCTATTGCAAGAGAGCCGCCTCTCCACCATCTCATCACACTGTCTCATGTCGCCAACAACTGGGTTTGCTTTTGCTATAGCCACCTTTCCGTAAAGCCACAAAATAACACATCATTGTTCCACGAGTCCCATCACCTGCTCGACACCGCACTAAACTACAGTTTAGTGCGGTGTCGAGCAGGTCGGAAAACTTGCAGCAAAACACTGACGGCGTGCTTTGCACGGGGCCTCTATGTTTATGGCGTCATGAAGGCGTCCGTGTTCTCGATGCCACTAGCGGTCAAAGCCATTGTCACTCCTTCGCATCGGCCTGATATCTACGGGTATATAGTGTCTAAAACTAAACAGGCGAGGTTCTTCATTAAGTATACATTGAAGCGATCAACTTGGCCCTTGGACGCAGCCGGTCCGCGCCGCTGATCGTCTATTCCCAAGCCCGCGCCCGTCGATTAGGGTAATTGATTGCCGGGTCGTGTTGGTGAGAGGCCAGCGGTGTCGGGCGCTACTTGAAAGGTGCACCTGCGCTTTGATGAAGCTCCCGGCGGTTGATGCCCGCTCCGCGTACCCTTCTCTGCGCGGTCAGGAATTTCCAGCGCTTTCGACACCTGCTACGAGATTCTTCTCCGCGTTTGATATCTTCTTATCTTCTGTTTTCTTCTCTCGCTGCGTTGCCGTTCTGTGTTTGATAGAGCGGAGGACAGTGCCCGAGGTCAGACACCAAAGGGGCGTGCCTTTGGAAGCATGCGATCTAAACGTAAGTTAAGCTATAGCCAGTCTTGCAGATGTGTCGTGTGGGTTCACTGTGAAATATATTGGCGTCCCCCAAGACTGCGCCGAGGACGCAACGTTGAAGCTTTGTGGCTTAAAAAAGAGACGAACGCAAGAGACGATGCATTGCGAGAGAGCGCTTTATTTTCATCTGAGGGCCATAAGTTTTTTGTTTGCTCCATTCGCTTCTTTCTAGTGGCACGCGATCAGAAAGCCCGTTTGCCGGGCAAACTTCTCCCGTATATATACGCAACTGTGGCTTGGAATACTCGCATCCATGAGCCAGTCACCGATAATTAGGAATGGGGCTGTCGGACAGCCATGCAATCTTCAGCGCCTTTGAGTGATTGCTGCATATTGTTGGAAGCAGTGTGTAACATAGTGTGCGCTATATTTCACCGGCATAGTTATTTTTGTACGTGTGTTCGAATATCGAAATTTCCAAGTCAAGTCCAATACAATTATTTGAGAAAATCAACATTTGAATATAAAATTGAGTACCGCGAGTGTTCTTATGTTTCAAGAAAATGAAATAGAAAGCTTGCATGCTATCTGCTTCGTAAGCGAAGTGCTTATGTACTTTATTTGGTACATGCAACGTTTGCAACGGTTCTGTTCGTTCACTCAGTAGTTTATAAACGAGAAGCAAGTGACATTTGATAATATATCTCGCACTATAACAATAACATTAATCATACAAAGGAACGGCGCCTTACCATATGGTCGTAGTGGTCTTCGTCGTGGCTCTTAGTGTAATACGTAGTTACCGCTCCGCTTTGCTTTAAAGGAATGCGAACATGGGGAGAGTGGCTGGATAATAAACTGCCTTGCTTAAATCCCGACAAATTATTCGGCTGTATTAAGGCGAAGCATGTTAAGTTTAACGCTTGAAAGCTATTGAACCAACGTTGTTTTCCTATGTGTTCGTTCAGGAAATGATGCCTTTGTGCAACAACCACTGTTCTTGAACTCCACAATTATTCGGAACACTCGCTGTTTGAATCGATTTTTCACCAGTGAAGACTCCAATAAACATTGTCTCTTGTATCCTAACATAACCTAACATAAACAATCATTCGACAATTTCGAATAGATAGCGAATAGTCGAATCGACCGTGAACCAAACTGCATAGACTACTCGTTTCGTATTCCAAGTATTCACACACCCCTATATTTTTGCAATATCTGCTCTTTCCCTGTTTTGCTCCGACTTCATTATTTTCACCCCTTTCATCTCTAGGACCCACGTTGTGGAGACAAATACTGGTAACGGTTATTAGCCGGCTCTGTCGTATTCGTCCTTTTTCTGAGTGTTCATTCATGTTTGCATACCAGATAGCAATGATAACACGTAAAAAAAAAAAAAACCTCACCCACACAGTTCCGCTTCGTGATAGGGTTTGCCTATCTCTGCATTCATCATTGGTTTCTCGTCCGTATAGATTACGGTGATGAAGCCCTCGTCCTGCATGTAGTAATTTAATAGCGCGAGATATGGAAAGGAAAAAAAATATTCTTTATCAGCTGAAGCTGCTGCCTTTGGATGCTGGAAATCCTGCTTTCCTTCGTATTTTGCGTCTACGGACGTCTTTGCTTTTCTTTCCTGTCGTTCCTTCTTTTTTCTTTTTATGCGCTAGCAGCAGCATAACTTTGATTACCACGCCAGAATGACTTATTAGCAATGCTTTAGCTGTTTGTCATAAGGAAGCAAGTTGCTAAAATAGATAGAGCTAATTTCATCATTCATTAAAATTAGTTATTAACCTTTGTGACATTGCTTTCAAGAAACGTATTGCAATTGCGGTAATAAAGCCGGTCGATGCTAAGGCCATGTACCCTTAAGCAGGAATCCTGACATGAGCACCGCATTCGATATGCCCCTACCTATACTTGTGAGCACTTCATTGGCGTTCCAGCGAATGTTTTACCAAAATTCATCCACTCGCGTTTTTGGGACCAAGCTAAGAGAAACGACTGTGAGTCTTGTGGCAGAGCTTGGAAGTGAAACACAGAGTGTGGGCTCTTGCAGGTATGTTTGTGCCCAAATGAAAAGAAAGAAGGGGGGGGGGGAGGAGAAAAAAAGGCTCGACAGCAGTACAATCTATTTCCTTTCTTGGCTGTCTTCGCGGTTTGTTTGTGCGTTATTTGCGCGTCAACTCGTGTGCTCCTCATTTACTTCTATTACGACTTCATAGACATATAAAAAACGTGTGCCGCCTGCACTAGTGGTGCAAGGCTGGAGACAACAGCGGAGCATGTGATCACCTAGCTTTTACGTGACTTGCCTAAGTTGTTTGTAGGTTTTGCGAGCTTGTGCTAGGTTTCGCTAAGTTGTTGCTAGGCTTGGCGAAGTCGTTTCTAGGTTTTGCGATGTTATGGTAGGCTTGGCTAGGTTGTTTCTAGGTTTTGCGAGGTTATGCTAGGTTTTGCTAAGTTGCTGTCTCGGCGGGCTTGACGCTGGAAGCTTTCGAGCAGTCGCAGGCCTGGATCGCTTTCTCGGCGACGTCGAGCGTTCAAGCGCCGACTCTCGCGTTCCCTGGACTCAAAACTCGGGATCCTCGACTAGGCGTCGCCTCTTCTTAGCCGCAGCTAAGGCGGCGACGCATCGCTTCTCGCTTGGCAGTACGGGGCTCTTCCTGGTCAGCCGCTTCTTTTTCGGGCGTCGGGACTTTCTTCGGTCTATTCCCATGGCAGTAGAACGTTCGCACGGAGCAGAGGAGGCAAGAGGTGTGTCGCCGCGCCGGCTGTTCTGACCTTTTACTCGCCTGTGACGCCACGACTCCGCCCTACGCGCATGGGGTGCGAGGAAGCTACGTGGCTCGGTGCTCTCGCAGGCGGTTGCTAGGCAACGCGAGGCGGCGCACAGCTGGGCTGAGTTTTCTGGTAACGCTCCACGGCGGAACTAAAAGCTCACTTAAACAGCTCCGCTGTTAAAAAGGAGAAGCTCTGCAACATTCCGGGAATTGTCTTTGAACGGCTGCTAACGACAGAAGACGCGGTGTGTGTCTCGGACAACGAACGTAAATGCCACTTTGTAACTGAGTTCGAGCCCAAGCCTCTCTCAAGCGCGTGCGACGTGAACGAGCCCCGAAATAGCTCGCTGTGCGGTCGCCGGAAACCAGACCCGGATTTAACCAACCGTGAAACTGGAATACCACCGTCAGACAAAAGTGCGGTTCCCATCCGTTCCTTCTGCATTAAAGACGTTCCTCCTAATGCTGGACTCGTAGCCACGCTGGTACCCTCCGCGCTTCTTTACGGCCTGCGGCCACATTAAAGTCGTTTTAAGCGATTTGGCCCCTTTCGTTACACACTCGCTGGTGCGAAAGAACGTGACTCGTGCACGATGAGAAGGCTTAAGATAAAGATAGAAAGGAAAGGGAAGCAAGAAAGCTTCAACGCGAGTGAAGCTGGCACACAAGACGTGACAACCAGAACCACAAGTGTAGGATGACGTTGTCGGTCGTCGGTTTCGCGAGGACAAGTTAATGCTGCCCTCTGCCATCAGAGAGAGCCGACGTATAACGCTTTCGTCGGCACGTGAGCGGTATATTCCCGAGAAGACGTGTAATTTCACGTTGGAACCGAAACGCGAGTACCCGGCAGATGAGCAGGCTTGCGGTACAAATGCTCTCTGAATCCGCTGTTAGAGCCCTGTAACTAAACCGGTCGCCAGCAGCTGGCACGTCGGGAGCAATCTTTTTTCACGAGGTCGTGCAACGTCCCGCGGAGCTGCGTGTTATGTTGTTACATTCAGTGACCCACTATGTGCTTTTTTAAGTGTTCGTGAACGACAGAGAGAGATAAGAAAAAAAGCTTAATAATAAGGAGGGCGGCGAGGTTAGCTAGATATACTTTGCTTTAACCAGTTATTCTGTAACGGGGGAAGGGGAATGAAAGAAGAATATGATGGGTGATGATGAGGAGAGAGAAGAGGTTCTGAAGTTCTCAGAATGAGATTACCGAAAGACCGTATGCGAGTTAAAGCGGAAGCCATTACTTCCGCTTCCGCTTAACAGATCGTAGCCTAAAGAAGAGCAAATGACCTGGAAATTGTGTATGCAGATTAAGTTCATTTTCAAATCTCTGTTCTTTAACGTTACAGCAGTTCATTTAAGTTTCAAGTTCGTTTTAAATCTTCGCCGCTGTTACAGGTTACAGCAGCGTTCCGTGCTCACTGACGTGCAGCAAATTGCACAATAACTTCTCTGTCACCTAAGGGTGCAGTAGACGAACTTTCCTCTGGTTGTTCCTTGAATGCAAATTGATTTTACGTCTATTTGGGCACCATGCGAAGTAACTAACGGCATCAAACGCTGACTCCTCACCTGTACCACTGCAAGCACTCCTTCTGTATACAACCTGTTCTCTGTATTTTACGGAGTAAATTCTATGCCAACTTGCAATGCACTCATCCGGAAAGCGGCCGCCGCGGCAGCAGCATTTATATATATATATATATATATATATATATATATATATATATATATATATATATATATATATATATATATATATATATATATATATATATATATATAGTGGCCTCACACTTCGCAGAGCGCGCACGTTCGCGCGTTTATTAGGTCGCCGCATGTGCAAGCGCTTTGTGTATGCAGACATACTACTTGTGCATAATCTATGCTGTCGACAACGTAAGGTCTTCTGGGAAGTTACATAAATCGCGTGCGTGTCTTTTGTTCACTATTTGTCTTTTTTTGAACTAATACCGTGCGAGTTCACACGCTTTTCATAATCTGTTAACCTGCCGCATATCATCGATGACAGAATTTATTTTTGTCTGTCCGTGTTTCCTTTTCTTTCCTTTTCACTTTGCATTGCGGTGATTCACCAGTTGATAGGTCTTCCCTCGCGTTTGTATTCTCACTCCATAATAGAAAGATCTTCATGTAATATCATTCCGCGTGTGTGTAATTCCGCTTGTTTTTACTTTGCATTTTAATTGAATTTTTGTGTTGGCTGTTTGGACGTACCAGTACCAGTAGTGCTTTTCTTACGTTGATCTTTTTTGTTTGTTGCTTTGAATAACGTTTGTTTTGCGTTTATGTAACCGTGTACTCCCCCTCACCCGACGCATTTCCAAAGGGCTGTAAGGTATTCCTAAATAAAAATTTAAAAATTAGATAATAGCTAATCCATGGGACTCCCGTTCCTTCTGGTAATGGGCGCTGCCCTTTTAAAGGCAACATACGGTACTGGGCACATGTGTGCACTTTAGTGTTACAGTTTACTTGCTCTACTGTCGCAAACGTTTTGCCTTCATGTCACATTGCGA